>NC_136390.1:35170175-35407675 GCF_965140285.1 Lepidochelys kempii | reverse complement strand
TATTCTGACTGTCATGCTCCATCATTGTAACTTACTGCATGAGGTCCCCAAAGTAACCCCCCCCCCCCGAGTCATATCAACAAAACCTAAAAGTAAGCCTTAAAATGGAAATTCTTCATTCAATGCATGCAAAAGCAATCTGATGTCCAACAGCTGGTTATACTGAAAACACCAGGCACATTTAAATGCACATGTTGTTAAAACCCCATTGGTAAATGTCCTTCACAAAGCACAACTCAACTCATAATTTTACTCATATGATTATGATTTCAAAATGGGGTGTCAAATTTCTGCATTTGATAACATAATCTGCAAAACACTGTATTTATGATTGACAAAGTATTTTCTATGTCTCAAATGTGTTAGTTCTATTTTTTCCCTAATATAACTAGGGAGACAACATTGTCTAGTGGTCAAATCATAGGGCTATAAATCAGCAGCTCTGAGTTCTGCTTCTAACCCTGCCACTAACGTGGTGTGCACCCTTGGGCAAGCCATTTAACTGCTGTGTGCCTCAGCTGTTCCCATTTTACAGACAGGGAAACTATCTGACAGGGGTGTTGTGAGGTTTGTTACATGTTTGTTATCCTCAGGTGAAAGAGTGCCATCTAAACACAAAGAAAAATTAAACATTTTAGACGGTGCTAAATCATCTACTAGGCAAACACTTATTAAGCAGCATGCATTAACATCTTACTGTCCTCGCACTGTGTATGATGGCAATCATGGTTCTATATCCCCTCTTTTCTGGGGCTAGCCTTATGATTTTCAAGTTGTAAATGAATTCTCCAAAGATATCACACAGCTGGCAAAAAACTAAAAGGAATTAAAATTCCTGGGAACTATACAGTATGTGGTGCAGTCATGGAAAAAAATAAAAGAATAGATAACTATTTCAGAGTGAAGGGAAAACCAAAAAATATTTAAAATCAATGAGTCTCTTTAAAATCCATTGTAAACTATAATCAGGTTTTATTTTGAAAGGGAGGCTACATCTTTATTACTGGCTACCTCTCCCTTTTGTTAACAATCTTTTATTTTTTCATAACTGAAACATAATTTTGAAAGAAAAAAAGCCCTACCCTTGTGCATAGCTTACTGCCAGATCTTTGCAAAATCATATTAAAGATGATTTTAACACAAATGGAGATTTTTTTGTTGATGTCAACTTTAATGTTTGAAAATACTTTAAAAATCTGCACAATGTACAAATACTTTCAAGATGAAGAGTCAATATAATACCTAGACTAGGGTCTCGGTCCGAGACCATCGGCAGTGGTATAGTGCAATGTTCCCTCTAATTTTTTTCATCCATGTGCCAACTAAATTTTGTTATGTGCACCGAGGTATGTGTGGATGTGCGCCACCAGGAGAAACAAAATGCCTAGATATATTATATATTTGTAAAAGGTTACCATAGGGATAATTACTCCAGCCAGGACAGGTTAGGCATTTTAGAACTCACTACTCAAAGAATTAAATGTAAATATGCGAGGGAACTAAAAATTATGAAATGCATAAAGCAGTGCTGCGGAAGTCTCTGAGAGACCATGCGCTGTCTCTTTAAGGTAAAGGCACTCTCCACCTGGAACAGCATTCAGACCTCAGATCCTCTCCTGCTTGGAGTCCTGAGCAAGGCTGTCTTGTCTTCCCTGCTGGGGTACAGGGGCGTGGGGAGGGGGGCACCCTGACATCAGCATTCCACGTCACCTCTCCTCCTGCCAGTGGGAGGGTCCCAGGAGCAGCAGGGGCTCCAAGGCAGAGGGCAGGAGCAACTTGGCTGCAAAGCAGTGGTGGGGGAGGGGCACCTGAATACACGCTGCTGGCTGGATCTGAGCAGCTCTGCTAATCAACTGCGCAGCACTTCAGTCACTGCTGGGTGACTGCCCCACTGCGCAGCTTACAGGGAACACAGGTGTAGTTTACTGATGCCTCTTTCATGCTGCCATCTTGTTCTCCAGAGTCTAAAGTTTCAGTCAAAGCAAAAACAACAACAAAAAAGTAGGTTTCTAGGTGTTGTGGTTGTTGAGATGGGTTTGAAAAAACCATATGCCAAGAGTAGCTGATGCAGTGATATCTGCATGCATTTGCACAACCTGAGACAATAACTCTGAGGTGTGAGCCCACCCATTCCTTCCATTGGGTGCTAAGTCACATGTCCAACAATAATACTTTAAATGACAGCATTGTTACCAATTTCACTGCTTGCCAAAGCAAGTAAACAAGGAAAGGGAACATTTCCTGTTATGAAGAGATGCACAATCTAATGACAATCTTTTTGGCACCATAAGCAAGTGGACACAGAAAAGTACTGCCACTTCCCCCTACCCCAATACATAAAGAAAAAGCCAAGCTCAGAGAGCCTAGTAGAGCCCAGGGTGGCATCTAACTTTCTCCCTCCAGGCAGAGATGAGTTCAAGAAGCCCAGTTGGTCATACAAGCCTCACCAAGGGGAAGCCAAGCCTAAGGAGCCCAGAGAGCATGCTTGATTATATTTTGAATATCTATATTTACTGTGAATGGCTCCTCATGTGGGTGGCTCTTGGAAGAGTACCACTATCCTTCCCCACCACCCCCAGTTGGGACCATGAATATGGTCATGGTGTTCTTTAAATACCATAATCATGCTCTGTGTGTGCGCGCACGCATGCATTTAGATACACACACACACAAATATATGTAAGCAAACAGAATTTCAGAATTCTACTACTTCAAGGATTTTATGCCTGGATAATCTTTATTTTACCACAAAACCAAAGGTTTAAAAGGATAAACATCATACGTCCAATTAAACCTAATAAAAGCAAGTTGGATAGTTACTGCCATGCCCCACTTCTAAAACAGTAGCTTTTGTAGTATGCTAAGCAGGTAAATATTTACCCAGAAAAATGTCATTTTCTTTTCATTTATTTAGAAGCAGTATGTTATAGACCCTGATTTCCAATTTTCTTTTTCCAGTTAAAGCTGGCAATGTGATCTCAATTTTTTATCTTTCTAAGCTTGAAATTTCATAGCTGAATTGAATTTATGTTTGACAGTCATGAACAACATATTTTTCCTAGTGTTAATTAGCTCCATTTCCTCTTGTGATACACATCACATATCATTTCTTAATTAAAGAGAAGCCTATATACGGCATAATATCAACAAACACTATCGATACTATAGCTGTTTTCAGCAATATCTTTCAGGTCAAGAGAAGAAAAACTTTTCTTGGAAGTATGAATTTAAATGTAATTACTAATAACTTCATCATAATTATTAAGATGGCAATTTATTTATTCCTAATTTAGTCTCATAATGAACTGCTTCAGTAAATGACAAATGATTCCATTAGTTAAGAATCTAAAAATTTCAATTTACATCTGAATGTTGGTGACTAATTTGTCAAGCTGAGGCTTTTGTTTTAGAATTAGGATATTTTGCTATGCTCTGTGAATAAAATGTCTGAGGTCTTAAATATTAATCTCTCATTTATTGAAAGAAGATAATTTTCATCCTCCAAATGCTTTTAGCATGCATTTTTTATATGAACTTTGAAAATGTTTTGCTCTTGATATACCAGAAGGTGTTTGTTCCAAAGCATCACAAAATTGTCTCTTTCACTAATGCATGCAAATACCAGCTTGTTTCTAAAAGTTTCTATTGGAGAACAGGGCTTTGCTGTCAGCTAAAGTAAAGGGATTACATCAGCATTCGGGGGAAAAAATGTTCGTTTCCTCCTAACTCCATAGTCTATGTTCAATCAACCTATAGCTAATGGAAGCCCTCCAGTGCTAAGCAATAAACAAACACAGTTGGGCAAATAGTCCAAAATCAAATCTAGTATATAAGGTGGACAATACATAGTTAGTTCTATTACAGAACCCTCCCATGGGGACTGGAGCTGCTTCTGAACCCTTCTCATTACACACCAGCACCATCTGTAGCCAGCCTGAACCTTATTTGGGAATTTATAAAGTACACGGAAAAAATAGAGTAGGAATCAAGAGCCAGAGAATCCTATTTCAAGTTTAAATTTTGCTTGTGAAAGATCATTTGGTTTTAGACTCAGCAAACAGAAGGCCCTCATCACTCACAATGAGCTGCACATGTAACAGGGATTACTTCAGATCAGGGAGATTGAAGGTAATTGCTACTTTCCACAGGGAGATATCTAGTACTAGTGCAGCTTGAGAGAGATACAGTACAACGCCAATAGCTACAACACCTCCACCCCAAAGCAAATTGGAGCCACCTTTTCACTGTTTCCGTCTTTCCTTTTTTTAACAGTGATGTGAATTATAAATGAAAAAAGTATCAGAACAGCACAAGTTTCCTTTAAATATATGGATGTGTCGTGTTTAAAAAACAATATTTCAAGGTCAATTAAAAGAATCCATGATGTAAATATTATATTTTGCTAATCAGCTAAAAGTGGTTTAAGTAACTATATATATTATTATTTTTATTAGACTGCAATTACACCAGAAGGTCCTGACCAGGAATCAGAACCCCAGTGTGCCAGATAGTGTATGTGCATAAGTGAAAAGATGGTCTCTGCCCCAAAAGAGCTACAGTTGAAGTAAAGTGCTAAATTCATCCGTGGTGTTTCTCTGGGCTTGTCTACACCCCGTGGGGGTGTAATTTCTAAAATGCACTGATGTGTTACACAATAATTGATCTGTGTAGACCCTACTGGTGCTCTATAACATAGAACTATTTGAAACAGTACTACATTAAAGTGCATTAGGAAACCTTTAAATTGCACCAGCAGGGTCTATGTGGACCAATTAATGTGCAATATGTTAGTGCACTTAAATCACATCCCCATAGAGTGCATTACTCCACCATGTAGACAAACCAGAATTTTCTTCATTTTTCTGTTTGGTTATAATCTCAATTAATAAATTATCATCATGAGCTGCTTCTCTCTGCACAAAGTTCAGGTTCTTGATTTAGAATGCATCTATTTTGAAAATGTTATCCTTTCACTAATTTATTAATTTAATTAAATGTACTGATTTCTTCAGATTTATAAATTACAACTACAGGTGCCCATCCAGTGTTCTGGACACCTGTCCCATGAAGTAAAAATTACAACAAAAAACATGGAGGTGGTTTTAGTGGGAGCTCCCTAGGGATTGGTGCTAGACTCAATGCTAGTCAATATTCTTATCAATAATCTGGAAAAAACAGGAGCATCATGATTAGCAGCAGGGAGGTGGTTTTACCTCTGTATAAGACATTAGTGAGACTGATTCTAGAATAATGCATCCAGTTCCACTGTCTACCTTTCAAAAAGTTTGTCGAAAAATTGGAGCAGGTACAGAAAAAAATCCACCAAAATTATTCATGTGCTGGGGAAAATGCCTTACAGTGAGAGACTTAAAGAACTCAATCTGGTTATCTTATTTTTTTAAAAAAGAAAAGCTTGAGAAGTGTCTTGATTATAGTGTAAAGTATCTTCATGGGGAAAAAATACCAAGTACCAAAGAACTCTTTAATATAGCAGAGAAAAGCATAGCAAGAACCAAGAGCTGGAAGCTGAAACCAAACAAATTCAAATTAGAAATAAGACACATTTTTAATAGTGGACATTAACCATTGGAACCAACTACTAAGGAAAATAGTAGATTCTCCATCTCTTTACATCCTCAAATCATAGCTGGATACTTTTTCAGAATTTTTTTTTGTCCAAACAGAAGTTATTGGGATCAGCATAGAGGTAATTTGGTAAAATATTATGGCTTCTGTTGGGGTGAGAGACAAGCTTTCAAGCTTGCACCTGACCTGAAGAAGAGCTCGAAAGCTTGTCAGTCTCATCAGCACAAGTTGGTCCGATAAAACCACCTCATCTCTCTAATATCCTGGGACTGACTTGGCTACAAACAACACTGCATATGACTTGTGTTATACAGGAGTTCAGGCTAGATGATCTAATGGTACTTTCTGGGCATAAAATCTAGGACTATAAAGAAAGGAATGCCCATATATCAACTTCTGTAAGCTCCAAAATTGAGGGTCTCTCACAGGGAACACCCTGCCAGTGGCTCCTCTTTTATATTGCGGGAGCTCCAATTCAAACACCTCAGCTTCTTTCAGTAGTAGCAGTATTCATGAGAAGAAAGGCAGACCAAAGGCAAGGATCATTGTGTAGACACTCTACTCTGGAAAAAAATGTTATAGACTGCAAATAATGGAACTTTTGCCTGTAGGAAGAGCATTTTCCTTCTAAATGAAGAAATTGACACAGATGAATCTCAGCTCTAAGGTTTTGTAATAAGCACTTGGGGTATTTTAGATGGTCTTGTCTTTGCCCAAAAGGAAGTAGTTCTTGAGACAAGTTTACTGAAAAAGAGCCATCTAAAAGGCTAATTCAAGATCTATTGATGTTTTTCAATGTTTTAGTATTGTGCATCACAAAACACAATTTTTGCAGAATTGCTTTCCTCTCTGTTCTCTTGTGAGACTGGTAATATAGGTCTATATTGCGGTCTTCCACATCAAATGCAGTGATGCTGCAGGTAGCTTTGCGGTATTGTGGAGGATGTGGCACAGACGTTCCATAAAAAACATGCTGCTTTCTTTTTTAGCACCTTGCTTTCAGCTGAACTGAAATGACTCACACTGACAGAATTATCTGTAGAAAGCCCAACAGTATTCTCCCATGGTATGGGGTTAAACTCCAGTATTTCATCAGTTCCAGAAATTTTTTCAATGCTACTTTTTAGGTAATTTAGACAAAAATTCCATGACTGTATCATTGTGATTCATATACTGATATAGATAATGTTTTCCTTTTCAGAGTTAAAATCATTCAAATGATATGTAGTTACTGAAAAATAATTCATTCTTCACTCTTGGTGTTAGGTTGCCCAGAAAGTAAGGAGTAAATGCTCATTCAAAATTTATGAGGAATTTGTCCGAGCACAAGCATAGCTCTTGACAAATCACAGTGTCAAAACAATTTTTTCTTAGCATTGGTTGTAGGTGATCAATTAATCTGTTAAATACATTATGCTATGCCAATAAATTGGTTGCCCTCACTTCAGTGCATGTCACCTGATTATTGTGAGGCATACAGAAGCTGAATATAAGTTGTTTATTCAGGTCCCTAGTTTGTTTGTGGGATGCAGCTGCTATATGTTCCCAGACATATTTGTTTCCTTGATGAGAACAGCTTATATTTTTGTGGCACACACTATACATGAAGCATGTTTCCTTTCCTGTGACTGGTTTATGAAAGCCCACTCTTTCACCTAGTCATTCTGGAGCTTCATTTTATTCAGACTGCTGATTTTACCAGATTCTGAATCTTTTAATATGCGTGATATTAAAAAGTGCATGGTTGAGGATATCATCACAATTGATGGCTGCACTGGAAACCATTGCCTTCCTCTACAGTTCATGAATAACTAAGCTAGTGAACACATTTGGCATACAACTAAGGAGCAGCGTCCAATATGACTACAGTCAGGTACCCATCTGAGCCACTCACTGCTCCTCTCCATCACCACTCTTATCCACCCTGCAATCTAACCCACACCAGTTGTTCACACATTCACCCTATGAGGTAAAGAAACTGCCTTGGGCAGGACCACAGAGCTTGAAGAACTGCGCTGAGAGTAAAGAGCTGCAGTAGCTATCCCATTGCCTAACCCTGACTATGCAGCTAGCTCTCCCACTCACTGAGGAGTAACAAGAGCACCTGACAGAGATGGCGGCTCTGGGGAAAGATCAGTACCCCTTATGAAGATGGCTGACTTAAGGGGGTCAGAGGTGCTCGAATGCTTGAGATGAATAGCTTTATGCTGGAGACAAAATAATGAAATGCTTGAGTGTCCATGAAATAGCTGAAGACTAGGTAGGTCTGCAGACACTCCCCACTTCACACCAAGAAAGGTGCTGTTGTGAGGTTGCATATTACTAATACGTAATTATTTGTACAAAATACACTACTGTACATTTGCTACACTTTCTGAAGCATTATTAAATGAAAACGAATTTGTCAAATAAAGTACAGTTTGTGATCCACTGACTTTCTTTTTCATTTTTGTTAACTTACTTTCTAAATTGCAGAATATGCTGATTCATAATAGTTCCTTCTGTCAGCCGCAATTTGCAAGGATCTTCTCTGGGTGTGCTTTCTCTCACTCACACACATGAGTTCTCTAGGCTGTACAAGTAAACATTTTATTTCTTCACATATCTTTAGTATTTTTTTTTACTTTAACAGAGGATATTATTTTAAGTATTGACCAATAGTGATTGCTGGACCCTCTTAATTCAATCCTCAACCCTCCCTCATCTGCCATGTTTGCAATAGTCCAGTTAAAAAAAAACAAAAAAAACACCCCACAAAGTCTATTTTCCACATTTCTTTTTTTCTACTTGCTATCGTTTAAAAAGCAGCTTTGTGAACCTTGTTCATGGCTTTCCCAGATTTTGCTGTTAGCTGCCAAGTCCCTGTCAGATTGAAATTGAAACGGCAGAAAAAAGATTTTCCACATACTTTTTCTGCAATTTTTTTCTGTCTTTCACCTCTAATGAAATGACCTTTATCTGCCTCCTCATCCTAGACTAAGCAACATTGAGTTTTGCACCCTAAATTTCAAATATTTTATTAAATTAGCTACAAAATGGTATTTAAAAATGAAAACAAGATGATATAAACAGTTTGTGTGATTCTTGGCAATGAGACACCATATTTAGTTGTAATTTTGAACTGTTCACTTGAAAGATAAAGGACTTTCTACTTGAGAGACCCTAATTCCTACTCAGGATTAGACCAAATATACATGATATTTTACTGTCACAAATAATATAAATACATAATGTGAATCAGGGTTTCTTATACTGTCTATATGTGTAATATGTAAATGTTTTATGAGACTCCTTTCATCAGTGTGTTTTAACCTATGATAATGTAGCATAGAATAATTGCACTGGTATTGAACAAATAAATTCACCTAGCTACTCCAATACAGTACCGGGCTATTGTACCTTAATTTAATACATATAAAAATTACCTATTGACATATACTGTCTGAAAAAGACAGATTTACCAACTCATTCTTTTTTTTTTAATATCTTACCCAATGTTCAACACTTGACTCTTGATGAAATGTGCCTTAAGTGCCTTGTTCCACTACCTAATGTGCCAATATTTCCTGCTACATTATTTTTTCTCTTCTTTAATGGAAAAGATACTCACCAGCATAAACATCTCTAAAGTTAATGGTAACAACATAGTTAAATAAATAGCAGATGCACAAGGGAATCTTGGGTTAAATGTATGAGAGGCACAGTGTCATAATCCCATGTGTGAACTACTTTGCCCATTATTAGTGTGTAGCAAAATGCACACTAGTAATAATGAAATCTCCCTAACTCTCAGGTTTCTGGACTGGGTCAGCCTATCTCTAACACTGTATGTATATGTAAAGAAGCCATGAATTTGAAGAAATTCTACCTTGTAGTTGTGGTGGTGTATCACACTTCTATAAAAGTGTGCATGGATGGAGGGATAAATAGATTGATAGGCTAGATACATATTTTTGTGTGAGTTTTATGCTTATTAAAGAAAAAGATGTAATAGGACTGGCTAGAATGACCATGCTTACTGCAGGTAGGCACTATGCAGTTTTACCCACATGGTCCTCGTGAGGTATTTTAATCCTGACTTCCACACCCCTGGGAGTTCCAGTCCTGGACCACTCTTGAGATGTCCAACTTTAATAAATTAATTCGTAGTTAATTCATGTCATCAAATGCCTAGATAGTGTTTAGGATTAGACAACTTTGTTTACACCCATGACCTAAAACAGGATTTGAGAACTTTAGTTTCAGATGTGAAAGTCTGGTATACTAAATCAAAACATAATTTTAGCCTGTTAACGAGTTTCTTCTAATCACCTTTCCAAATTAGTGTTTCAGAAACAAAATGCACAACAAGTGCAGTGCTGCTATAATATTTATTTGGATGAACTAACAGAAACCATGTATGGCTTTGGAGGTTTTTGTTTCAATATGCATCATAGCTGATATATCTAAACTCAGGCCTTACTGAGTGTTGGAGTGGCATTTGAAAGGGTTTCTTAGTTCACAGAGGGTTGGCATTGCTTTCAATGACACTAAACTGGGAGGAGAGGTAGATACGCTGGTTGCAGATGACATTAAACTGAGAGGAGAGGTAGATACGCTGGAGGGTAGGGATAGGATACAGAGGGCCCCAGACAAATTAGAGGATTGGGCCAAAAGAAATCTGATGAGGTTCAACAAGGACAAGTGCAGAGTCCTGCACTTAGGACGGAAGAATCCCATGCACCGCTACAGACTAGGGACTGAATGGCTCGGCAGCAGTTCTGCAGAAAAGGACCTAGGGGTTACAGTGGACGAGAAGTTGGATATGAGTCAACAGTGTGCCCTTGTTGCCAAGAAGGCCAATGGTATTTTGGGTTGTATAAGTAGGGGCATTGCCAGCAGATCGAGGGACGTGATCGTTCCCCTCTATTCGACATTGGTGAGGCCTCATCTGGAGTACTGTGTCCAGTTTTGGGCCCCACACTACAAGAAGGATGTGGAAAAATTGGAAAGAGTCCAGCTGAGGGCAACAAAAATGATTAGGGGACTGGAACACATGACTTATGAGGAGAGGCTGAGGGAACTGGGATTGTTTAGTCTGCGGAAGAAAAGAATGAGGGGGGGATTTGATAGCTGCTTTCAACTACCTGAAAGGGGGTTCCAAAGAGGATGGATCTAGACTGTTTTCAGTGGTAGCTGATGACAGAACAAGGAGTAATGGTCTCAAGTTGCAATGGGGGAGGTTTAGGTTGGATATTAGGAAAAACTTTTTCACTGGGAGGGTGGTGAAACACTGGAATGTGTTACCCAGGGAGGTGGTGGAATCTCCTTCCTTAGATATTTTTAAGGTCAGGCTTAACAAAGCCCTGGCTGGGATGATTTAGTTGGTGATTGGTCCTGCTTTGAGCAGGGGGTTGGACTAGATGATCTCCTGAGGTTCCTTCCAACCCTGATATTCTATGATTCTATGATTCAATGCTTTTAGAATCCTTTATTGAATGTTTTACTTGTTTCTTCTGTGAAATATCTTTGAAAAAACTCCACAAAACAACAAAGACAAGATCAATAATTTTCTAACATATTTGATACTCCTCAGATTGCTAAATATAATCCAGTTGGTTGAAAGATGGTTATGAGACTAAAGAGTTTGCAACAAATACAAATTAAATTTGCCCAACTGTTTTGCTGGCCAGTAGATTTTTTATTTGTTTGTTTGTCAGGGGTGAAAGTAAGATAAAAGACTTACCGGTATTGGGTCCCGGCTCTGGGCCCCTGGAAGGGGTGGGGTCTCAGTCAGAAGGGGTGGGGCTGCGGTCTGCTTCCCCCAGCCAGCCCTTCCATGCTGCCCAGTCCGTGCCGCTCAGGGCTCTGGTGGCGATTTAAAGGGCCTGGGACTCCAACCGCTGCATACCGCATACCGGTATGCCATACCAGACCACTTTCACCTCTGTTGTTTGTTTTACAACTATTGATCTGTGAGTAATGGGTGAATGCAAAATCACATGATCCGGTGAGGTAAAACACAGAACTCTTAGCCAGAAGAACAACAGAGTAAAAAGAATGTGTAACACAGGCATCTTAGGGTGACCAGTTGTCCTGATTTTATAGGGACAGTCTCGATTTTGGGGGTTTTTCCTTATATAGGTTCCTATTACCCCCCACCCCCGTCCTGATTTTTTACACTTGCTATCCGGTCACCCTATGGCATCTATACGTCTTCTCTTACTGTAGTTCAGAATTAGGAGCACACTTTCTTGTTCTTTTCTATTTGCTAGGCTTCTCAGGCGTGCTTTAGGGAAACTGCAAATGTGGAAAAGTAAAAATGATGTGAAAAAAGTAGCTAAATATATCTCCAGCATTCCTTGTCATAGTGTGTATAGATAGATAGATACAGGTCTTCCAACAACATTCTGCAGAACGCCAAAGGTCTGGTTAGAGTACATATAATCTGTGCTCTATAAGAGGTAGTGCTTAGCCTTGACATCTCAGGAACAGCTCCAGGAAGAAATTGTGCCTGTCCATTTGCTGGGGATGAGGCGTAGCAGGCACACAGTGCCTGCATACTCTTGATAGGCTAGATCCAGGCGTGTAATGAGGTGGCCTTACTCCCCTTGGGCTCCTGCATACTGTGTAGGCCAAACCACAGCAGTCTAGCTCCAAAATGTTGTAATTTTATATGAACGCTCTAAAAGATAAGAAAAAAAGAGAAATAGTTTGTTTACAGTACTTTAAGCAAGCATGCACATCTGGGATACTCTCCGCTATCCTGAAGTGGCAGCAGGACTATGAAACACCTTTCCCAATGTTGCTGGGCCATTTCTGGGCCATTTTATTTAATTGCCTCTGGGTCAGTAATACCCTCCGAGGAACAGAGGCCCAGGAGCCAGAAGTCATAACAGCAAGAGATGATTTTGTTTCTTTTTTCTTTCCCCTTATTCTGTCTGTCTTTATTCTGTTATTTTCATCATTGCAGACTTCTTGAATTTTCTTATAGCAACAAATCCTTCTCAAACTGGAAAGCAGTAGGTTTTGTTAAATAAGCTCTGAGGTAGGTAGATAGGCACAGTAGGGTCTCTTTTTAAAGGGGGACTAACTGTACTGTGATATGGGGAGCTGTGTATTCCAGTGGACAGGACATGAAAATGTGCATCAGTATATCTGGATTCTATTTCCTGCTGTGCCATTCATTGAATTGTTGTGTGACCTTAGATTTATAAAACAACGTCACTGCACTTCTACTTCTTCATATGTAAAAACGCCGCTGTGGCTAGTTACCTTTCTTTATGAAGTGTTTGGAGGTCTTCTGGTGAATAGCTCTAGAAATAATGCTATGAATAACATCAGTATGCATTACAAAAATAATCTAATTACAAAAGAATAAATCACTAAAGATATTCTGTGTTTTAAGTATCATACATATAATGAACATTAAATCATACTTTATATTAGGGCTACACTTATTAATAGTGTATAAAGGGTAAATAAAGATTAATACATACTTAAATAAATGGTCAATCAGTAGCTATACATTGTTATAGAATATAACTGGTCAATAGGTGGCATATAAGCATGGATTATACCCATAACCTCCTGAGGTGTTAAGCTTATAACCATCTGGAACACATACTACCTATGGCTGTAATATGCTCATTATATCTATTAATCATATATAAACTGTTTTTAAATGGAAGCTTAATATAAATGGTGATCAAAACTAGAATATCAACCAGACAGAAAGCTGCCATCTTGAAAAAGTAAGTAATTTTATGTTTCATAACGAAAGCAACACTTTTAGAAGTTTGCACATTGCTAGCCCAGCTTCATGGAAATTTCTAAGAGAACTGGGCCTCTGACATGGGAAAAGCTTCAGGATACACGCCTATCAGCAAACCTCAGGATCTTCCTTCACTATCTCACGCACCCCATACCATACTTGTAGATGTCATCTGGGGTCAACAGTGCCCTTTGCTCTGTTCCCCTCACATTTTGGTGATCAGATCATTGGAACTGCCAAGTAGGCCTGCATATCCCACAGTCCATGAAAGGGTCTCTTGGGTGATAGTAGCTTTACTACATCCTGCAAAACTGAGCCAGGAAATAGTCTAGCTACAGAAGCAGAAACTGCTCCACACACTTAGTCCTCAGATGCCCTAGATTGCCCCACAGCAATGGATGAGGTTTCCACTAATATAGTGTAACATTTGTATTTTTAAATCAATCTGATAACTGCAAGTCCAAACAGATAGTTAGATCCCAATTTCCATCCATAATCTTAGAAAAGTGTTTTAAGACCAGGCTACATATATACAAATTGTAATTATCTAATGTAAGGAAAAAACATTAAAAACAAATACACAGTATTGTTACATATTATTAATATAAAGAGGAGATGAATATAAAGTTTTAATGAGCATGTGCCAGTAAGTGTTATGCTGGAGAAACATCTGATTAGTTTTCCTGCTTGGTGATGGGAGCATAGTCCCAGGTGTGTATGGGGCAAGGAATTCTAAGTTTGAAGGCACAGAATGATTAGCAAGTTAGACTGCAGGTTGGGGTTTTTATTAGCCTCTTTACTTCTCAAGCCAGAGATTGGTGTTAAAGAGACTTCTTTTCTGACTTTAGAGTGTTTATTGGTTATAGTATTGGTTTTCTTGTACTTAAGTATTGTGTTGGTTCGCCTGATACCTTAGATACTTTCAAGCCTGATTCAGTTTTTCTTTTCCTGATTTTTATATTTGTATATGGTACCTTACTAGTGTTAGACTGTAAATACATTTTATATTTTAAAATTTTTCTCTTAAGTGATGGAAATTGAATTATTGGGACTAACAGTGGTGACGTGCAAAAGTGGGAATAGGGACTCTCAGTACTGCCTTGAAAGTACATTTCAGTATTATATAGAAATTCAGGAAACAAATTTATTGTGGTAAACTTTAGACAGGAGAAATAAAAGGCTGTGAACAGCAGATTTAATTTAATCTTTGTTGCTAAGACTTACCTAATCATATTGTGTGGCCAGCTGATCAGGTAGGGTTTGGAGGTCATCACACAGACATTTCTGTTTTTTTTCAAATTTTAATGAATACATGGGTTCTTCTTTCCTCTTTATTTACTGTAATAATTGGTTCTAGTTATAATTATCAACTAAAAGGAAATTAGGGATGAGTGAACTTAAAAATATTCACAGTTTAGTTTGGAAATAACTGAGAGGTCCCAATGCTTATCTGATGGTTATCTTATTCTATTTTAATTCTGTAATATTATTTTATTAAGAAGATGTTGTTTTATGTGTGCTTTGCATTTTGAATGTGATATGGTGAGATTTGAAGTAGTTCTTAATTCTTGTAGGGATAGAGTTCCATAGTCTTGAACCTGCTCCCTAGAAGGCCCTGTTTCCAGACAGATAAGCTTCACCCTAGCAGGAGATAATTCTGTTGGATAACTCTATTGAACCATAGGAATGGAGTGATCAATGGCAATCAAGACCCCAGTGTGAAGCAGTCTTAGTTAACCTGGGGCCAGGGTATTTAGCACCTTGTAAATCCTCCACACTAATATAATAGGATTGCCCATTTTCAAACAGGAGTCCTGACCTTGGATTCTCAAAAAGAAAGTAAGCTTCAGATATGAACCTCAATCCTTCTGCTTCTCCACCCAATTCTACTTGTCTCAGTTTTTCCTGAAGTATTTTCCTCGGTTTCTTTGCTTCCCTCTTGATCCAGAGGAATTTAGACAGTCTTTCACTTGTCAGTGTCTGATTCTCCAGCCAAACTAAATCACCCCTCCTTAGTATACTGTCCCAAAATACAATTATACACTTAGACCAGACTGACCACTCCCTGCTCTGTCTTCCTGGAGTCTTCTATGAAAACCAAAATAAGAAAAGTCCAAAATAAACCAATTCTTTTCCATCTCCCACCTGGGATCACTGGTTTCCCACAGTGGCCTTATGCTAAATATGTGGTGTAGTGATAACCCAAGGTGAAACCACCTCTCTACTGGAGGTCTTCCATACCATACTCCAGTGTCTTCTGCCACACCCAGATTCCTTTTCAGTCCACTTCTTACCCTCTGCCATATAGCCATCCCATCCCTTCCAGATAGAGTAGAACACCACTCTTTCCAGCAGAACCTTGCCCCCCTAAGCCTCTCTGCTGGGAGGTCATCCTCACTAGGGAAGTATCTCTCACTGTTCCCCTGGGTCCAGCTGTAAGCCCCTCTGCTGTCCCTCTGCATCCAGCCCTCTCAGTCCCTCAGCTTTGACTCCCCATCTTAGAAGTCAACAGGCAACTCTCTCTGGTTCTCTGGCCCTCAAGTTCTCCAGCAATGGATCTCTGTCTTGGGGAGGTCAAGCAGCAAACTCCACTTGCTGGTCCACTTCGTTCAGCCTTTCCCCAGCAACCACCTAAAGCATCCTGCAGAGACCTCCTCCTACCTTCTGGTCTCCGGCAGCTCTTGTTTGCCCTTTAGTCTCACTCCAATGTAACTCTCACCTGCCCCTTTTCCTGACTGACTCATGCAGCTCTGACTAATCAGGTCTCTCTTCCCTCTAGGGGCCCAGATGCCTTCTTTTAGGCAATTGAAGGTCCACTGATGAATCACAGATGCATTGGTCTCTTCCCTCTTAAAGGGCCAGTGCCACCCTATGATGCTGTAGTATTGAGGTAATAGTGCTCACAGTAATCTGTGTTAAGGAGGTAAAGTACTGCATTTCCTCCAAATCTTTTAAGTCTGTAAAATTGGACTGGAAACCTAACAGGAAAAAACCATTTTCAGGATTTCGGCTATTGCTCACTTTTGGTCAGGCTGGAAGTACTGTGAGAACATTTTTTTCTCATGGTATTTTGGCACTTCAGGTTTTGGCCAGAACTTGCAAGTGTGAAGTTGCCTGAAAATTAGTATGAACGCTATTGGAACTTTTCAGTACCATAAAAATTGTTTGGTTCTAGAAACAGGCAATAGTTGGGGGCTTAGGGAGGTAGGTTGGTAGTTTTTCTGAATGAGTTTGCCTATGGGAAATCAGGTTAGTTGTTTTCTAAAGAAGGCTACTACATTTCCAATAAACAATAGGTGCAGTACTCAACTGGTTATTAGTTGGGTTGCACTAGCGTAGGCCTGGCTGGATTATCTGTTTGTGCTATGGATGTGTAGGGTCAATTTTTGGCCCTTGGAGTCAGGATATAACAATCCACCAGAGTGAAGAGGCTCATTAACATGCTCTCAAAGGAAGGCTCCAGCAGCACCAACCGAAAATGGCTTGGCAGTCCAGAGACATTTTCTATTGAATGACTGAATAATTCTTCCACATGCAAAGCCAAGATCGCCTTCTGTAGATCTCTGTAAGTAAAGAGCCCCTTCGTTTGTAAAACTCACGGAATGAAAATTGCTATTGTGCTAACTGGTTACTAGTTTTGAGCAACACACACAAACAAATATGTGCCACATAAATACCATATAAATACTGGATATTGCAGAAGGCACCATGTAATGAAAAACATTGTCATAGTTAAATAGAGAAAAGCAACATTGTGAATGGCTAACTAATGCTTAATCACATGGAAATCCATGTCATATGCATGAATTCCCAGAAAATTTATTTTAAGCAGTGTTCTGAAAATTGCTTGTTTAGTATGAGTACCACTAGAAAACATTATTTCACAAGCAATTATTGGAATAACAAAGATAGGTTGAATGAATGAATCATTATAATAAAACTCTTCTTATTGACATAACTCTGATTTTTTCCAAATAAAATCTAAAAACTGCTTTTCTTTAAAAAAAATAATATAAAACATTGCCCCTTATTGAGATGTCAGCTATCAGTACATACACAGTAATATGCGTCCGAGTATTCCACAAGTTCTGGCAATGACTAGATATATTGAAGTGCCCTTTGCTTTGCCTCAGGCCCTTAGTGCCTCCAGCTGGTATATTATTGGCTGATTTACTGGGAAAATAAAGATTAGATATACATGAATGAACATTTTTGTTGCTCCTAATCAGCAGAAAATAGAACATTTCCTGTCTCTGAAGCAGCAGATACTCTTTATAAATCTGAAACACTTTTGATCAGCAGTCAACTTGTGAGCTGACATGTACCGTAGCCTGAATTTTGTTGGTATTACATTTAAAATGAGGTAGTCATGTAATTATCAAAATGAATTTATGCCTCAAATAGCCAAAATTAAATTCCATAATTGCAGTGGAAATTAGGTGGGTGAATTAAGCTCAGATGCTTTCTCTGGTTCAATTTTTCATTGCAGCAAATTTGAGCTGTATCCAGGATGTGTAAAAAGATGAAAGAACCCACACCATTCCTCCATATCAAAATGTTTTGGTAATCATTCTATTTAAATAGTAACATTTTATTTTTTTAAGCACTTAGTATCTTGATCAGAATCCATATTCATGGAGGTCTGCTGTAATCCACTTTGCCACTTAATGTTGCAATTCAAATGTTCAGTAAGAAGCAAAGCCCTCCAGAATAAAGCATGAATATTACCGTGTGGGGCTGTAAAGAGAAGACTATTAGAATATATCACCAACACACTAGGGGACCATTTAGTGCACTGCTCTAAATACATCATTTAATTACAATGGAGACATTACTTCATGTTTCTACTGATGTAAGTATTATTAGAATTCATGATATTCGCAGGCTACTGTGGGCCATTACATTGGCCATAAGCTATTCCATAAGATTTACTACTAAAGGCCCGCAAGGGTATTTGAGCATTCATGGATTCTGTGGCAGTAGGCTTTTATCTAAGACACATAAGTGAGGGACAACCGAGTTATTATCTCTAAGAAACATAGCTTAATATTTTGGATTCTAAAGGTTAAGGTACCATAAATCCTGAATTACTCTGAGATATCACATAAAAAGCCATTTTTATTTTATTTTACTCTACTCTGCCTCTTAAAATATTTTATGATGGTAGTTTCTAGAGTTGTACCATGTTGTTTACATTCAGTCCCTGGATGCATCAAAAACACTGACACAGCATTTCTTTTAAACTGCAGTAATAGAGGCAAACTACATGCAGGGGGATTTTTTCTCCTATTGCTTTTCTCTAACATACATCATTTCCAATTCACCTTGCTTTGGAGGGTGTCACCACACACTTCCTTATACTTTCAGAGGCTTTGTTATTGCACTGCTGGACAGTGAGCAGCAGGCCCTGGTGGAGCAAGTATGATCAGTGTATGCACTGGAAAGTAAAAATCAAATCTGCCCTTTTGAATCAGAAGACTGATTTTTTCAGGCATTTAAAAATATATCGGTTAAGCTTGTATGGTGAAAAAAAGTTTGACACTGTTCCTATAAACATTCTAAAGGCAACTGCATAGCTCTTTGTGTCACGTGAGGGTTCAAATACATTTCATGTGTAACTGTGAAAACTAATAAACAGTCAGGTTGAAACTTGCTGAATACAATCCAGTATAATTCAGGTTACCTAGTTCATGGCTAGTGTTAATTATTTGGTTTCTTTACTTAACTAAATTGCAACTTAATCTAAAACTCAACTTTTGTATATTGTAAATTTCAAGGAAACGTCAAGTTGTGTCAGCATGACACTGGAACACAGTGATGAGACTGGTGTCTAGTCAGCCAATTTGATTGCTGTTTAGGGAAAACTCTGTTCGAGTTTCATGGGAGTTTGCTTGAACAAGGTCTGGTGAACAGTACCCTACCTTTTCTAGCAAGGGTGCAAGGAGGGGAGTCCAGAAGAACTGTGATTAGAACAGTTAAGCAACAAACAGTGATTTCTCTGGTACACGGGAAAAATAACAAAAACGTTGGCCATATGAGTCAGACTAGCTGGTGTCTACTTGGTATGACTTGCTTGGAGTACATGACTGAAACCCAAACTGACTTTGATCTTAGTAGTATTGCATGGTAATATACTCATTGGATGAATTGTCCTTACCGTTTTCTCCAATACCATATTTTTCCCAAATATAAGTCCAAGAACACCAAAAGATCCAGTCATCAAGAAGGGGAAAGACTCAGATTATCTAAGTCTCTTATCATAATGCAAATAAGTGAACAGTGAGTTTACCGTATTTTGGTTTTTTTAAATTTTTTTATACAAATATAATATCCATGTTTTTTATGTCTTTTCCCTTAAATTTAATCCCTTAGATTTAGATATAACTGTAGATTACTAAATTTATCCTAACTTTTGCACTAACCTGGTGAATTGATAGCTAATTTAAAGGAAATAAGTGGTCCAACTTTGATCTGCCTCAAAATCTCACTGCAGTGCTTGTACTCTTCCTTGAACAGTTCCAAACCTGTCTAACAGTGTATTTGAATGTTTCAGATGTATGTCATGCACTTTATTGAAATATATTTTTCCACTTGGGTTGATCCGGACCCAATACAAATTTGGGTATGGTGGGCTTTTTGGATCACCCCTCAAGTATATGAAGTATAGAGCACCTGCTTGGGTTACCTTCTGTTCCAGTAGTGCAGTCCTTTGAAGAATGACATTTTTTTCCTTATGTGAAGATCCAGAGTATGCCCCTTGACCCATTGCCTGAGTGTGCGCAGTGGCACTGATAGCAAAGGATGAGAGGGCTGCAGCTTTAAGTGAATCAGAAGTGCCAGCATCAGGTATATCAGCATGATTGGATTGTTCTGAATCTGTTCTCCCACACTGCGTTATGCAACTAACTTGTTCCTCTCCACTATGCATTGCTATGGACCACTAAGGGGGAAATGTCCCATTTTGCTTTGTATGTCAAAAGCAAAAGAGCCGTATTCTCAAAGCAGTCAAATTCTTAAAAATATTTCTTAAATATATGATGAATAAACTTTGTGTTCATAAAACTGCAGCCTAATACCATTGACTTCCGCCAAGAATTCCTCTGGATAACACTCAACAAGCTGCCCCATGCTTTTGTGCCTATGCACTTTAATACTGTATGACACATCGCTGCTGTTGCAGCCCTGAACCTACCTATAGGCTGAATTATGCCAAAATGCAGCGTGATGTGAAAATATTGGGACACATTAACAGCAGTATAGAATGAAACAAACTCAAATTTCAATATGAAAACTCATATTGCTAGAGATGAAGAGCCGTAACTCACTCTGTATCTAGCTTTGGAAAGTAATGTAATCACTTGCTTTAGAGGAGTTCTCCTAGCATCTTTTAAGTTCATGCAAACCCTCATCCAGTTGTCTTATCTTTTTTCTCCCTCTTCCTCAAAGATTTCACTTTCTGGCAGCCCTCACTTTGGTACAATAAATTTGACTGTGGTTTCTTTGTCCAATACATGTCAACATATTTCCTATTGTAGACCAGTAGGACTCCATTGCCAGGTGGATAAGGACATGACCTACACTGTTCATCAACACCCTACAGGTTTGTTGAATACATGAACAGAGCTTCAGTATGATTCTAAGTACAATTTTATTGCCGTCCAGGAAGATTCACAAATTTTTTGCAATTCCACAAACATACTTTACTTACTAATTTGTTTTTTGTTTTTCTTGTTGAGGAGATGTGAGGGAGAATGTGTAAACTCGGGGAGAGTAAGTTATGTATCAATATATGCTTTTCAGTAGGTGGCACTCTTTCCTCTGAGTCTGTGCTGAGTCAAAACTTCAGCAAATATACGCTCAGGGTCCACGTTTCAGCTCAGACATAAGACAATGTGTGATCATTGAAGACCTATGATACTTTTTTGCAGGAGAATGAGGTGTTATTCTCAGTGTCCTGGCCACTTTCCAACTCTTGTAATTACATGCTGCTTAGCTACGTTTTTCTGTATAGTTTCAAGAGGGTAAGTTACTCTTAATATTCCCTTATAAAAGATTACTGTAGGATGTGTTTGTGCAGACTGACTGATGGGTTCTGCATCAGAGATGGCTGAATTTCAGTGGTAGGTGAAGTGATCTCTTCATCCTCCATAGTCATATCAAACATTTTCGCATCCTTCTTAATGAAAGGTGCAAACACCATTACTTTTTCCTGTTGGGTATTCACCTTATAAATAAAAGGTGGGAAAAACAAAAATTTGACAATCATCTGTATTTGTTTTCATCATTTGTGTGTTGCAGAGTATATTCAAATTCTTATGCAGAATGATTCCCAGAAAGAGGTTTAAAACAGATGTCAAGAAAATTTGGTTAGCTTTGAAAGTAAAGAGAATGGATATGAGAATATTATACAATTTCTAATGTGAAATTACTATAAGCCAAGAGGCCCATCTTTAATATACTGAATACAAAAAAAAAAGTTTGAGCTGGATAGATATTTTTCCCTCATATTGAAAGAAAAAGAGTGTGGCTATATTTATTGATCAACTTTCTATAGTAATATCTCCATTTATTAACACATGTAAAGAAGACAGGGGACAGTGGGAAAAGAGTCGTGGGAAGGACAAGAAGTCAATAAAATCCTATGCCTCAACGTTCTTAGCACTTTTTAAAAGAAACAGCTCATATTATAACTTATAAAGCCTTAACATATAAACAAAAGAGAGCATGCCATGCTGAGTTGAAGTTCTCAATATCAGAACATATCCAGTGGATAAGATACTGGGCTGGGACTCAGGGTACCAAGCTGCTGTTCCTGGATCCCTCCCTGATGTGCTTGGTGACCAGGGGCAAGTCACTTAATTTCTTTCTGCCTGTTTCCCCTTTCACCCATTGTCTATCTTGTCTTTTTAGATTATCAGCATTTTGGGACATGGACTGTATCTTACTATGTACATGTACAGTTCCTAGCACATTGAGCCTCTAGTTGTGTTTGTGGGGTGCTCGTCTCTACTGTAATGTCACTAATAATATGGTTACATGTGAGCAAACTGGAAAAATGGGCACTACTTGCCCTTCTACTTGCACAAGCATATTACCTGTAGCCGTTTTGTATTTTATTCACATAGTTAAGTCATTTCAGAAAACCTCCCTCTTCTTCTCTCGCTACTGAGGTGCTAACTTAGCAAAACTGGTGTGATTGTCCAGTGTCACCTCAGGAAGTGGAAGGGAGGAGGATTTAGGGGTCTTGCTCCGGGGTCCTTGCCTTTTGAATTTCTCCTTTCATCACGGTGGCTAATTGTCAATCTCCTTAACTGAAGTCAAGGAAACTTCCAGACTCAACACTGTTGAGTCTCCTGTTTAAATATGCAGCTCTCATAAATCTGAAAATGCAATGGATACAGAACCACAGATAACACAGCAAATATGAAGAGTTTATAATATCTGGTATTTACACTGTGATGATCCAACACACATGCAGAGTTGTCCCATAATATCGCCATAACCTTTATTGTAAAGGTCAAGGAATTGAAACTTCAGGTAATTGTTGCAGGTGATAATACACATCATCTTACAAAAGTCAGGAAAATCTCAGGTCATCATGGTGCAAGTTTGCAATTACCAGTCAGTGAACTAGTGCTTCACCACCCATTGGTACTCTTGTCTTTTTTTATAATGTATTTAGTGCAGTCTCAGATAATGTAGTGGATGACTGTGGATCCAAAGAAGTGTGTATAGACATATGGTATGCAGTGTGTCATGAGGAACTTAGGAAAATATACTTCACATCCCAGTCAATAATTTCTTTAATATTACAACTAGCCAAAGAAGCCAATATGGCAAACTTTCAAGTATTTCCATATCTTTTCTATGTGTTCATCTTTTAGTTATGAAGCTGATAAAGAATTCAACAATAATGCTACAATGTAATAACAAATGTAAGTCACAGTGTAAGGCCACAATCCTGCAAACACATAAGCATGTGCTTAACTCTATACACATCATCAGTCCTATTGAACGCAGTGGGATTATCCACAGGTGTAAATTTGCAAGATTGGTACTAAAGATGGAAAATATCTATTGCCAACAAAATTAAACATTAAGAAGAAAACAAAAAATTACTCTTAGTCATGCAGGATGAACTACACCTTGTGCAGTAGGACAATGCAAAGCCCTGTGCACCACTTAAGCTTTACCATGCCCTTGAATGGTGTTTCATGGATTTCACCCCAAAAGCATAAATCAATGATGGAGTAAAAGATAAAGGGTCAGATCCTCAGGTGATTTAAATTGACATACAGTAACTCCTCACTTAAAGTTGTCCCAGTTAACGTTGTTTTGTTATGTTGCTGATCAATTAGGGAAGATGCTCATTTAAAGTTGCGCACTGCTCCCTTATAACGTTGTTTGGCAGCCGCCTGCTTTGACCACTGCTTGCAGGAAGAGCAGCCCGGTGGAGCTAGCTGGTGGGGGCTTGGAACCAGGGTGGGCCGGCAGCCGCCCCCCGCCTCTCCCCATCAGCTCTCCGCTCCCCTAAGTTCCCTGTGCGGCAGTCGCCCAGCAAGCTATCAATTGCTGGCAGCGCATCTGTCCCTTCCCCCATTGCCATGTGCTGGTCCTGCCCGCTGCCTTGGAGCTGCTCCTGGGAGCCTCCTGCTTGCTGTTCAGGGGAGGAGGGGAAGAGGGGGATTAATGTCAGGGTGTCCCCCTCCCCCGTACTCCTGCCCCCACTTACCGCTTCTCCATATAGAGCAGGATGGGGACAGGACAGGGCTCAGGGCAGAGGGAGGTTGCTGGCCGCAGCTGCTATCTCAATTTCCTCATCTTTTTAAAGACAAAGTTCTTAAAATGGCGTCAGCATACTTAAAGGGGCAGTGTGCACCTCTCTCACACACACACACACAGGGTGTGTGTCTCTGTCCGCCATGCTGTCTCCCCTCCCTCCATTTGGCCCCCTTGCAGAGTGTGAGGCTACATTAACAACAATGTGTTTACCTTGGAGGGCTCAGCCAAATGCTAGTTCATCATTTAGCAGTAAGGCATTCCCTGGGAAATATCCCACCCTCTTCCACCCTCTAACTTAACCACCTCAACCAAGCTTCACAATCATCATTGCTGTGAAAAAAATTTCCCTGGAACCTAACCCCCACATTCACATTAATTCTTATGGGGAAATTAGATTCGCTTAACATCGTTTTGCTTAAAGTCGCATTTTTCAGGAACATAACTACAATGTTAAGCGAGGAGTTACTGTACTGCATTGACTTCAGTTGAGTAATGCCAATTTATACCAGCTTGAGAATCTTGCCCAAAATAATTTTAAAAACCCACAACCTTCACCTCAATTAGAATGACATGCTGAGTGTTACAAATCAGCAGAAGCTCATTCCTCATCTAATACACTTCCAAATATTCTTTTTTCATTTTTAGGTCCTGCCACATACAGCCCCACCCCTGCTTGCTGGTTCTTGTTAGATTAAACGTCAGTAAAAACAATGCTGTTGGTGTTTCATCGACCACAGACCCCCAGCTGGAGCATGGAACTGGCCTCTGTGTGGCCAGGTGAGGCCATATTTTCAAAGGAAGCACCAAGTGAAAAGTCCATGTTTACATTGTTTCTCTATTTTTATATAACACAGTTCCCTCTTCTACTACCGCTATAATCCAGTTTTATAAGTCTGATCTTGGGAAAATTAAAGAAAATAACACTTTCAATGAGTGCTTTATGCTTCCTCAGATACTATTCCTCTGTATGCACTGATGTCTCTAAGGCTTAAGATCTAACAATCCTCATACACCTTGGCCTGGAAAGATGAATAGCTTTTAAAACATTGTGTAGATTGTATTAATTGGGGTGGGAGTAATGGATTTAGAATAACTGGAACGTTTTTTTAAACAGCTTGATTACAAGGATTATCGCATACACATTGAATTAGACAAATCCAGAGAAATTAGAATCATTTCTGCCTTTCCTGGGCACATATTTAAAGTAGAGAAATGTAGAACTAAAAGCAAATAGCACAACCTGTTTTAATCAAAGTAGTCTAGAAAGAAACAATCAATTAAAGAACAGTCTGATTCTCTGTGACATCAATGTATGAAAATCTGTTAGACGCCAGATTGTGTCTCAAGACACATATGATGAACTGAACAAAATGACCTGCTAATAGCTTTTACGGGTAATAAATGCATCATGTTATTGGTAATTCTGCAGATGGTAAATCAAGCTAATATCCAAGCTGAAACAAGCTACTTGTAAAATATATTTCAGAAATGTTCCTCCTTGTTGTTCCATAATTGTATCACACAGAAAAATAAAATGATTGCTACTTATATTTTTAAGCATTTTAAATTAAAACGTGTTTCCAGCATGCAGACATTTTTATTTTCAGAGAGAACATTTCTCAAATGGATCTGAGCCTTCGAAGCACTGAGCTTATTTAGATTAGCAGTTGTATAAGCTCCCTGTGACGTACATGTGTGTGTGTGTGTGTGCGTGCGTCTGTGTGTTTTTTCGGCTTTCTGTTTAACATGCATTTTGGAAGAGATTTCATACTATCTGAAGCAAATCTGAGATAGTCAATTTGAACACCATGCATTACATTGTACAATGTATAATCCATTTCCAAATGGGGGAAATACATAGTTGATATAATCTGAGACATTGCAAAAGCTGCAGTGATGCGTCCGCAACACACTGTGGCTTCCGTGCTATATGCATCAGATCTGAACTGAAGATGCATAAAATGATTTAGATTTAATATGCAGCACCTTGATGAATTTCATGAAAGGTGGGATGAATTTGCATGATCAACCTCCATATTTTTGTGTGTAGACAAATTGTCAAGTTGTCAGGTCATAGTATATTGAAATAAAGTGGAAAATATGGCTTACTCAGAAATGGCAAGTGAGAGAGGAAAAAAGTTGTTCTGTTTTATATCTTCAATGTCTGTCATACCAAGCGTCCTAAGAAACTTCGGCGTCTATGAATTTTATATTATTCTCAGTCAGTTTTTAACAGTAAAAAAGTAAATCATTTTCACTTGCTTTACCAGATAGCAATTATTAACTGCAGAAAAGCATCCACTGGTGGTAATAAATTACATTTTTGTGGATATCCAATCCACTAGTTATCCAGAAAAAATTTGAAACAGATGTTCAATGCCCAATTATTATACTATCTGCTATAAAGTGTTTTCGACAGGCTCGTTTATCGGGAAATTAGAAAATGATTGGAAAACATAATAAAGCTTGAAGGCAACACCATAATGTATTTGGTTTTACAGTATCTAAGAATTCTTCAGGCATCTATGAGAGTTATAGGCAGCGGATGCCAAATCTGATGTGGCAACTAAAAAGACAGAAAGGTTTGCATTTGAATGTACTGCCTTTCTTAGACTCCTGTGAAAGCGTTGTGGTCTTGACCCTACATCACTGCTTTCATTCTCCTCCCTTCCTTTAACAAATCTATGCATGTTATCTGCATCTACCTATCTACCACTTAGTATATTTGCTCCGGCTAAGACTCCACCCACTAGCCCACATTTTAACTGATATTTTTGCTTCTGTTTTCCGTGGCTCTTTTCATAATCTTGTATTGTTATCAGGTGTGCAGAGCTGGATGGAAAAAATCCATAAATATTTGTGTGAATTTTTAAAGGAATTTGCTTGGCATGTTCATGCTTCTTGTATGTGATTATTTTCCTTGGACATTTGAGCAGTTGAGTTGGCAAAGAAGTTCATGGAAAATGAATGTCAAAGATACATGTGCTGGGAGGGAAACCAAGGACTGGAACCTTGGTCCCCGTCTTGGCAACACCATGCTGCAGAGAGAGGCAAAGCAGCCAGAAAGCTCCCCTAATAGGGCAGCCCAGGATTCCCCCCTATTCCAGGGGAATCCTCAGTTGGTACAAAGCTGATGCGATTGGCTCTATGACATTTGTCCCACTCTCCTCTATGTAAGGGGGAATGTCAGGGATTGTAGGAAGCCTGGTGCATGTCATGGTGCTTCATCAAATCCCTGGTTAGTGGCTGCTGATGACTGGCTGCAGCTGACATAAATTAGAGCAGTCCTGTGGATTGTGACCTAAATCTTTAAGGCCAGATTCTGCCCCCCTTACCCACAATGAGTAGCACCTTTTTTCTCACATAGTACCAATGTTTTAAATGGAACTACTATTAGAGCTAGGTGCTACTCAACTCCATTTAAGGGTGGCCGAATCTGGCCTTCAGTTTGCACAGAAGTATTTGTGATAAAGTGTCTGTGTATTCAGCCTGTCAGGGGAAAAAAGACAGTCCCATGTGACTTATCTGACCAATCTAAGCAACAGAGCTTGAGTTGTAAATATTCACGACCAATTCACAGAATAAAAAATTGACAAAGATATTAGTCAAATATGAATAGGGAATAAATTCAAGGAAATTGGGACCTATTTTCATGAAAAGGCTAAATTCATAATATGAATAATTCTTTGTGAGATATTCTCTCCACTCTACTAGCAAGTGTAATAAAACAACCACCATTTCTTGTTTTTTAGGGATTTATACTGTTTAGATGAAAATAGAATCCATCATTTACTATATGTGTAGGCAAGCCAGCAGAACAGTATTTCAGCTGTATTTCTTGCCAACCGGTTCAGCAAAAAGTTGGCTGAAATGCAGCAGTTTACTTCAGCTAGCATAACAGTTGACCAGGGAAAGGTGGTGGAAACACCATGACAGTGCCTCTGTCTGCCTTCCTGTTCACCATCTGTCTGATTCAAATGGGTCAAACATTCCACTTTACATTTCCATGGCAACTATTTTTAAATGGTAATAATTGAGTTTAAAGTTGTCATGGATTGAGCCAAAAGCCAATTCTGATGGCACCTCCCCTAAGCCATAGCTACCGTGTGGAAGTTCCTGGGAGATAACCATTTAGACAACTGTGGCCTGGAATTAAGCCCTCAACAAAATCCACTTAATTCATAGGCATATTATCTTCATTACTTATGAAGTTAATATGTTATGATATAATGCCCACTCCCAAGTTCATCAAATTGTTTTACCATGGTAAATATTTAACAGAAATGATCTATGACAAGCAGCCTGTGTAAACAACGTATTTTCTGCAGAGGTCCTTCCTATGTGATTTTTATTACTTAATGTTTATATTATAGTGGTTGCCAGAGACACTGTGCAAAACATGAAGATATAGTCCATGCCCAGTAGAATCTAGGTACTAAGTACTGAGATGTGTTACATCACTGAAATGAAGGATGGAAAAATTCAGTCAGATGAAATAACACTGGGTAAGTATATGCCTGTCAGTCTGATATCAATCCTGGCAACATAATGGAGCTGCTGATATGGGACTTGAGTTAAAGGAGAATAATATAATTAATGGCAATCAACATTTGTTTATGGAAAATATATCCTGTCAAACTAACTTGATATCTCTTTATGATGAGACCACAAGTTTGATTGATGAAGGCAATAGTGTTGACGTAATATACTTAGACTTCTGTAAGTCGTTTGACTTAATACTGAAAGACATTTTGAGTAAAAAACTAGAATGATATAAAGTTAACATGGCTCACATTAAATGGATTAAAAGCCAGCTAACTAATAGGTCTCAAAATGTAGTTGTAAACAGGGAATCATCATAGAATCATAGATTCATAGAACCATAGGGTTCTATGGGGACTGCAAGGGTCATCTAGTCTAACCCCCTGCCAAGATGCAGGATTTGTTGTGTCCAAGACAGATGGCAGTCCAGCCTCCTTTTGAAAATCTCCACTGAAGGAATTTTCATGACCTCCCTAGGCGTCTGTTCCATTGTCCTACTGTTCTTACAGTTAGGAAATTTTCCCTGAGATTTAATCTAAATCTGCTATGCTGTAGTTTGAACCCATTGCCTCTTGTCCTGTCCTCTGTGGCAAGAGAGAACAACTTTTTTTTTATCTTTTTATGGCAGCCTTTAAAGTATTTGAAGACCACTGTCATGACCCCACCTTAATCTCCTCTTTCCCAAACTAAACATACCCAGTTCCTTCAGCCTTTGCTCATATGGCTTGCATTCCATTCGTTTGATCATCTTTGTCACTTGCCTCTGGATCCTTTCCAGTTTCTCCACATTGTTTCTATACACTGGTGACCAAAACTGAACACAGTACTCCAGCTGAGACCTAACCAGTGCTGAGCAGAGTGGTACGATCACATCCTGTGACTTACATGCTATGCCTCTATTAATGAAACCTAAAATTGCTTTTGCTTTTTTTGCAACAGCATCACACTGTTGACTCATGTTGAGGTTGTGATCCACCACAATTCCCAGATCATTCTCAGCAGTGCTGCTGCCAAGCCAGTTATCCCCCATTCTGTAGTGAGCATTTGGTTTTTCTTACATATATAAGCACTTTACATTTGTTTTTGTTGAATTTCATTTTGTTGTCTTTTGCCCAGTTCTCCAATTTATCGTAATATCGTTGAAGCTTTAGCTCTAACCTCCAAAGTGTTGGCAAATGGGTCTCTTGCCAGTGGGGTCACACAAGTTCTTGTCCCTCTGCTATTTAACATTTTTTAACAGTGAGGATAATTACCCATTCAAATAATTTACCAAGGGTTGTGATAGATTCTCATTCACTGGCAATTTTTAAAATCAAGATATGGATGTTTTTCAAAAAGATATGCTCTAGGAATTATTTTGGGGGAAGTTCTGTGACCTGTGTTGTACATGAGGTCAGACTAGATGATTACAGTGTTCCCTTCTGGCCTTGGAATCTATGAAGTACAAGGTGTCAGACTGGCAACTCTGTCTCAATGAGACCAGGGGGACCACATCAGGTGGATGAAGGTAGATAAACTATCCCTGGCCAGTTGCCTACAATGCAGCAATGATCCCTGCCCAGAGACCTAACTCCTTTTATAGGCACCCTGCTCCAGGCCTGGCCCACTCAATTAGAATAACTTCTTTAGAGACCCAGTAACTGTACAACACCCTTTCCCTCTCAGCCATCTCAGACTAAAGAGGGCAGGAGATATGGTAGCTCCCACAAAAGAGGGGTTTTCCCCATATGCCCATAAATTATGATTATATATTAGATTTAATATTCCGTAGCAAAAAGAACCCTCAATATTCCTCTAAGGAAGCCTTTAAAACTCATCAGTCTCATTCAGTAATGTATATATCTTCATCTCATTAAAATAAGCAGTAGTGTCCAGCATGTGATAGCTCTCATTTTCTTGCATGTTGTGCCTACTGCAAAAGTTAACAGCACAGGACTTAAACTTTAAAGCCTCCACTTGCCCTCTGGATGACGGAGGGGGGAAATTGTGCTCTGTGTGTCATGAAAACTTTTTTCCCTAAAATTTATTTAAAATTGAGTGGAGGATATCATTTTAAATATTGCTCTAAATTCTAAAATGTAATCTCCTGGTAGATATTTAGTGCAAATTGAAAAAGCTTAAATGGCTCAAAAATAGCTTTGAAGCATTATGTAGACACATGAGGCAGTTATTCTTAAATGATGGGACTTTAATGGTCTCCTTATATGTTAACACTACACTCTGAAGATGATAAATGCTAGTATGTCACTCTGGAAATGTACAATACACACACACGCACACATGCACTATTGTAGATTAGTAAATCTGTGGATTTATTTAGTTTCCTTATGTTTCTGTATGGGGAATTTATTGTGGCAGAAGATTCATTAGCCAGAGTGGAATCTTTCAAATGTTATTTATTATATACACCCTAGGTAAACAACTGACTTGTTGTTTGTGCTCTTACCTAGCCTGGGGGAGGAGGGGCAGAGGAGAGACTTCAGATCATGAATGAAATAGCCTTAAAATTTAAGACAAACAGATAACGTGTAGGGAAACCATCCCAGTGAAATCATATGGAATTAAAAGCTTTAACTCCTGATTTCTGTGTCAAGGGTAGAAGAAATAACAGAATATAATGTACAGTTCCCGTAGCATAGACCATGGAATAAGTCATGATTTTAAATTATTCCATTGTGGAGGAGTTATACTATGGGCTATTTTGCTCCTGGTGAGAGGTGAGAGTTGTAGGGAATAGTTTGTGTTTAATAAAAATATAGGCAGCAGAGTAGGTGGGTTTATAGAGAAATAAAAATTGGTAAGCTTTTCTAGATGAACATCTGAACTTTTGCCAGAGTCCCATTGAGTATGAAACAGAGAGAAAAAAGAAAGAGAAAAAGAGAGAAGTACTTTGAACTAGCAACCTTCAAAGTTATCTTGTCCAATCTGAACTGGAAGATTTTCTACATCAGTACTGCATGTCACTCCTGCTGATAAAAGGTATTGGCTGAAGTATTTGAAAATAGCAGTTGTAACTTGAGCTCCTCCAAATTCCACATAAATAATATTTTTAAGCAAAATGTGTAGTATTTGTTTTCTAATTTGACTTCTAATGTGAAATAAATTATTTTATATTGGGAATAGTTACCAATCTAGTTTTCAGCAGTAACATGTTCAGCATCTTCGTGATGACAAAGGTTGAACAAAAAGAAAAGGAATACTTGTGGCACCTTAGAGACTAACAAATTTATTTGAGCATAAGCTTTCGTGAGGTACAGCTCACTTTATCGGATGCATTCAGTGGAAAAACTGATGAAGTGAGCTGTAGCTCACGAAAGCTTATGCTCAAATAAATCTGTTAGTCTCTAAGGTACCACAAGTACTCCTTTTCTTTTTGCGGATACAGTTACCTTAGATTTTAAAGGCCGGATGTTTGAAAACTGCCTTTAATTTATACTCATGACTTTGCACTCATGGCAACAAAATTTACACATCTCCTTACCTAATTGTGCTTGCTAATGAGGTAGTTAGAAGTTTAGCTTCTATCAGCTATGCCTGCAATGCTCCTCCCACAGTGGATTGCAGACACAAAATTATAAGATACAAAATTAGGTGTTAGATTGGGGATCCTTTTAAAAATGTAACCCAGTTTTGCTTTTTAAGGCCCCTATCCAGCGAAATACTGAAAAACATGCCTAACCTTAAGCATATGAGTCATTCTATTGAAGTCATTTGGACTACTCATATCCTTAAAGTTACCTATGTGCTTAAGTACTTTGCTGAGCTAAGGTCTAGGTGCACAAACATTGCTAAAATCCAATGTGACTAACTTACCTAGTATCCCTTCCTAGTGGTTAGATGCAACCTACTTAATTCTACCTGGCAGGGGTTTAATTTCTGCTTCATTTTTACCATGGAAACCAAATATTGTATGACAATGGATTAAATGCATTTTTTAAAGAATATATGAATGATCAGAGTTACGGTCCAAGGCAGGAAAGAATTGGTGGGAACAGGGCAGGATGTGGCCTTAAAGCCAAGACTAGTATTAAACTATCACTGACAAATTTGATCATTTAACTAGTACAATTTGGAGGTTATCCATTTCTTTTCCCACTGCTCATCCCACATAGCAACCCCCATGTATATACAGAAACCGAACAGCAGAACTTGGTTCAAGTGGAAATGAGCAAGCAAGCTAATTCAAATACAAATTCCCAAACAAGCCACAGATACACACCAATAAATGCAGCATAACTAGGGTTAGAATGGCTCATGGAATGGTGTTTTTCCTCCTCATATGCCTGAGATTATTTTGTTAGGTGAGAAATTTGCAGAATATTGTAATTGAAACTATTCCGATATTATTTGTTTCTGGCCTTCTCATAAACAGAGGGTATTAACTTCTAAATCTGGCAGTCTCTTTTGCCACCCAAAAAGTGTGCACAGTTGCCTTAAACTGCTTTTCCTTTGCTGGCACAATTGTAGAAAGATACATCAAGTCTCCAAACAAATGGGATTAAAAAAAAATCTGATAATTTTTTGCCTACTATTGTTAGAGTTAACCACTAAGATTACCATAATCAAAAATAATCAGAGACATAGTTTTTTTCTTTGTTTTTTCAATTTGTTTACATGACACGTTTGATAACATTTTGAATATATTCAGTTTCCCTTGTCTGTGTGGGTCTTTCAAACAGAAACAGAAGAGAGAAAAACACTTTAAAAACTCCCCAAATTGGCAGAGGGATCATGGGACAGGTGCAGTATCTGAAGCTACTTATAATTCATTTTTAAAAATTGGTCTAGTTTTCAGGTTTAAGACATCGCTTTAAGGCATGGAACGGAAAAGGGAGTACTTTGACTGAATGTGCCATTCTTTAGCTCTGCAATTCCCATAGGACCTATTCTGCCACCATTACTCATGTTGAGAAATACGTTCTTCCATCAAGTGTTTCCTCAGATTTCAATAAAGGAGTACTCCAGTTGATTTCAGTGGGACTTATCATAGAATTAAGGTACTATTCAATATGAGAAAAGGCAGCAGGATCAGGCTCTGCTGGGATCCAGACTGGGATACCATAACCTTTACTCACATTAAATAGTTCCGTAATACATGATACATACTTACATAATAGTGGCACCTTAATACATTGAGTAGTAGCCTAATGCATGAATTCCTCTTGACTTCAGTGATATTCCTGGAGTAAGATACTGTTCAGTTTGACTATGAATCTGACTTTTAAATATTAATGGAAACATTAAGGGCTAGATTATGAACCCCCTAATGGAGACTGCCCACAAATAGTTCCACCAGGAAAATAGTTTGTGAGGAAAGAAGGGATGGATCATCTTCCAGAGATTCAAAACCTGAAGTTTTATTTGAACACATATTGGAAACTGATGTTTCCTATTCAAATGTCTGGAGTCTGTTGAAGTCATATCTGGAGTCACAGTCACTTTTACAGCTGGACAAAAAATTGCAAAATATTTTTACTAAAAAAATGTGTTGAAATATTCTTGTTTGCAGTGGTCCAAGAGGGGTGAAGTTGTGGACCAAATTCTGTTGGTGAATAAGAGCTCTTCTTCAAGTCTGGGAAAGGTACTCAGGCTCGGTATACACTACTTACTTTGGTATAATTACCTTGCCCAGGGGGGTGAAAAATCCGCACCCCTGAGCAACGTAGTTATACCGTGTAGATAGTGCTATGTCAGCGGGAGAGCTTCTCCTGCCAACATAACTGCCATCTCTCATGGAAGTGGAATTATTAAGCCGACGGGACAGCGCTTTCACATTGGCCTAGACTGTCTTCACCAGACACACTACAGAGTGCAGCTGTATCAGTACAGCTGCACCAGTGCAAATTTGTAGTGTAGATGTGCCCTCAGAGTGTCACAGCTAAAAACGAGGTGCAAAAGTTTGTTTAGAATAAGTAGTTAACACACATTCTAAGAGACTATTCAAGGAGAAGTGGGCTGTTAACATCTCTGCAATCATAGGACAAAAAAGGGAAGGAGTAGTGGGTTATAGATTGTTGTAATAAGCCATACATCCAGTGTCTTTATTAAGACCATGATTTTTAGTGTCTAGCAAAGTTATGAATTTAAGCTCCCAGGTTTCCTTTGAGGACAAGGACTGAGAGGTCAGATATGGAGTTATCGTTTTCTGAGAAGTGTTTGCCCACAGGTGATAGAGTGTTTTGTCTTTTATCATTTTTCTGTGTGAGTTCATTCCAGTAAAAGATATTACCTCACCCACCTTGTGTCTTGAAATATTCTTGCTATTTTCATCAATATTGAGAAATGTCAACCAGCTATAATCATCTGCCATCACTCTGCACTCAGCCCAGTAGAAATATCATTCAGAAGTCAAAAGTGAGCAGTGGGTGCAACAAGAACACCATACACTGGTCTGGCAGGGAGGTACATGAGAAAAGAGACTCGATCTTGATAAAGCAATGCTGATAAGAGGCAATATCTAGGTTCTATGAATTGCACCAGAGGACAATTGAATTGAATTGGAAAGAAACACAAGAGAGGGAAAGGATGATGAATAGATGGTAACCAGACCATTGGGGGAGGTCAAAATGACTAGGTGGAGATTCTGCTTGATGGAGATACTCCTTTAAGAGAAAGGAGGTGAACTTAAGTCTCCCAGCTGCTCCTGAAAGAGCATAAAGTCAGATACCAGGCCATTCCCCTTGCAGCCATGCAACTAAATTGACCTATCACAGCAGGGACCAGGTGGGAAAGAGGGAGCTGTATCTAACAAAAGATGTTCAGATCTCAACAAAAGGATTCTGTTCAAATTTGGTTGAGAATTTGGATTATAGTATTTTCTTCAAAGTGGCCCTCCCAAGCCGAAGGTAAATGTGTAGCTGTTTACCAGAGCCATGAGCTTCAAGTTTTCTGAATTAGCATAAAGGATTGGAATTATTCAAAGTAGGAAGGCACTGGAGCCTAATTAAGCTTACCTAAGCAGTTATACTATATTATATACTATATTTCTGTGACTCTGGAGAAACAGAGCGCTTTGTTGTGTAATTAAGTACAGTAGGTCAATGTGGACAATGATATTTTCTAGTGTATGAAGTGGTGCATATTGTCAACTGCACAGCATTAATTGCTAGCTGGGAAAGGAGATTAATATTTTGAATGGTTTAAGTAGTTTTGCATAAATGCTAGCATTAAGGAACTGTTTTTATGTGATATTGCTATGCATTTTTAATAATACCAGGACTTAGTCTGCTCATAAAAGGAGACTAGCAACTGAACTGAAAGTAATATCTAAACCTGACTGGTTATTTGCAAACTGACCCTATATGTTTCCATTTGGGAACTTCTAAAGTTATTGTTACTGGTAAAAAGAATATCTAACTTAGTTTGTTTTTATTTATTCATTTTAATTCTTGGTTTGCTGTATTGCCAGTCCCACACATTCAAAATCCATGAGTCAGGCCCCAACCAGTCCTGAGATTGACTTAAAAATCATGAGATTTTGTTTTTGAATAATAAATATTGAGAGCCCATTATTAAATATGTCTATTTGCGATACTCATAGACTGCAATCAAGTCACCACTTAACCTATTGTTAGACGCAAAGAGCTCAATTTACGTAGTTTATCATTATAAGGCATATTTTCAGATCCTTCAGCCATTCTCATTATTTTTCTCTCAACCCTCTCCACTTTATAAACATCCTTCTTGGATTGTGGGCACAAGAAATGGACATAAGAACATAAGAATGGCCATACTGTGTCAGACCAAAGGTCCATCCAGCCCACTATCCTGTCTGCTGACAGTGGCCAATGCCAGGTGCCCAAGAGGGAGTGAATCTAACAGGTAATCATCAAGTGATCTCTCTCCTGACATCCGTCTCCACCCTCTGACAAACAGAGGCAAGGGACACCATTTCTTACCGATCCAGGCTAATAGCCATTAATGGACAAAACCTCCATGAATTTATCTAGTTCTCTTTTAAACCCTGTTATAGTCCTAGCCTTCACAACCTCCTCAGGCAAGGAGTTCCACAGGTGGACACTGCACTGTGTGAAGAAGAACTTCTTTTTATTTCTTTTAAACCTGCTGCCCATTAATTTCATTTGGTGGCCCCTAGTTCTTATATTATGGGAACAAGTAAATAACTTTTCCTTATTCACTTTCTCCACACCACTCATGATTTTATATACTTCTATCATATCCCCCCTTAGTCTCCTCTTTTCCAAGCTGAAAGACACAGTATTCTAGCAGAGATCACACCAGTGCCAAATGTAGTGGTAAAATAACCTCTCTATGCCTACCCAAGATTCTCCTGTTTATGCATCCCAGGATCACATTAGCTCTTTTGGCTAGTGTGTCATATTAGAAACTCATATTCAGCTGATTATCCTCTATGACCCCCAAATTATTTTCAGATTCAGTGCTTCACAGGATGAAGCCCCCATCCTGCAAGTATAGCCTACAGTCTTTGTTTCTAGATGTATACCTTTACATTTAGCTGTATTAAAACACATATTGTTTGATTGATCCCAGTTTACCAAGTGATCCAAATCGCTCTTATCATAAATATAAAGGGAAGGGTAACCACCTTTCTGTATACAGTGCTATAAAATCCCTCCTGGCCAGAGGCAAAACCCTTTCACCTGTAAAGGGTTAAGAAGCTAAGATAACCTCGCTGACACCTGACCCAAAATGACCAATGAGGGGACAAGATACTTTCAAATCTGGATGGGGTGGGGGGAACAAAGGGTTCGTCTGTCTGTGTGATGTTTTTGCCGGGAACAGACCAGGAATGCAACCTTACAACTCCTGTTAAATTAGTAAGTAATCTAGCTAGAACATGCATTAGATTTCCTTTTGTTTAATGGCTGGTAAAATAAGCTGTGCTGGATGGAATGTATATTCCTGTTTTTGAGTCTTTTTGTAACTTATGGTTTTGCCTAGAGGGATTCTCTATGTTTTGAATCTGATTACCCTGTAAGGTATTCCCTGGGATTGATGGCATGCTGACAGGCCTATAATTACCTATTTTCTCTTTTTTAAAAATTGACACATTTTCTTTCTTCCAGTTTTATGGAACTTCCCTTGTGCTTCAAGACTTATGGAACATCAACATTAATGGTCCAGTGAGCTCCGCAGCCAGCTCTTTTAAAACTCTTGGATGAGAGTTATATGGACCTGCTGATTTAAAATATCTAATTTCAGAAGCTTCTGTTTAATATCCTCCAACGATACTAGTGGAATGGAAAGAGTGTTATCATCACCATATAATGAGACTATATCATCTGTTTTTTTCCCCAGAACGGAAATATTTATTGAACATGTCTGCCTTTTCTGCGTTATTATTGTTAATTCAACAATTTCCATCTAGTAATGGACCAATACCATTGTCAGGGTTCTTTTGCTCCTAATAGATTTTAAAAACTCCTTCTTATTGTCTTTAAGTCTGTTGGCCAGAGAGTTCTTTTTGTTTTTCCTTGTGCTTCCTTTATCAATTTTATACAATTTAAGATTTCTGATTTATATTCCTTACTATCAGCTTACCCTTTCTTCCATTTGTTGTTCTTATTTTTAATAGCTGCCTTCACTTCCCCTCTAAATCAAGTTGTTATTTTAACCAGCACAGGCTTCTTCCTAAATTCTGGGATTGTGGTTTTTGGGGTAACTAGTAAGGTGTTCTTAAATGATTCCCAATTACCATTCCCATTTTCCTGATTAAATTTTCCTCCCAACTGATTTGGCTGATAACTGTTTCAGCTTTGTGAAATTGGCCTTATTAAAGCATCGGTATATATGTTACTGGTCTGAACGTTTTTCTACTTTCACATTATAAATGTGATCAAATCACAAAGAAACACTGCATAGTACGGCTAGCTGAGAACAATGCCTTGGAGTCCCATGACGCAGTATGTAATACTAGATATAGTAAGAGATTTCCCATCCTGCTTTGATGCTAGGTTAGCAATGGAAAAAGAAGTTTAGGAAAGAAAATTTGAAAAGGGTTTAAACAGCAAGTTCTTTTTCATATTTATAGCTGTGGGTTCCCACAAGTTATATCAATTTCCAGCCATGTAAGACCAGTTAAAGTCTCAGAAATGCCCAATGTCACCACATGTTTTAATCTCAAATACAATAGACATGCTATGGGACATGTGTTGAGAGCCTGTTGAGAATCTTTGGGTTAAATTTAGAGGCGAAAGCAACAAGGATGATGTCGTGGTGGGCATCTGCTATGGACCACCAGACCAGGAGGAGGAGGTAGACAAGACTTTCTTTGGACAATTAATAGAAGTTTCCAGATCACAGGCCCTGTTTCTCATGGGGGACTTCAATCACCCTGACATCTGCTGGGAAAACAATACAGCGGTGCACAGACAATTTAGGAAGTTTTTGGAGAGTGTTGGGGGCAACTCCTGGTGAAAGTGCTGAAGAAACCAACTAGGGGCTGTGCTCCTATTGACCTGCTGCTCACAAACAGGGAAGAATTGGTAGGGGAAGTACAAGTGGGTGGCAACCTGGACAGCAGTGACCATGAGATGGTCAAGTTCAGGATCCTGACAAAAGGAAGAAAGGAGAGCAGCAGATTATGGACCCTGGACTTCAGAAAAGCAGACTTTGACTCCCTCAGGAAACTGATGGGCAGGATCCCCTGGGAGGCTAATATGAGGGGGAAAGGAGTTCAGGAGAGCTGGCTGTATTTTAAAGAAGCCTTATTGAGAGCACAGGAACAAACCATCTTGATGTGCAGAAAGAATAGAAAATATGGCAGGTAACCAACTTGGCTTAACAGAGAAATCTTTGGTGAGCTTAAACATAAAAAAGAAGCTTACAAGAAATGGAAACTTGGACAGATGACTCGGGAGGAGTATAAAAATATTGCTCGAGCATGCATTGGTGTAATCAGGAAGGCCAAATCACACCTGGAGTTGCAGCTAGCAAGGGATGTGAGAGTAACAAGAAGGGTTTCTACGGGTATGTTAGCAACAAGAAGAAGGTATGGAAAAGTGTGGGACCCTTAATGAATTGAGGAGACAACCTAGTGACAGATGTGGAAAAAGCTGAAGAATGCAATGCTTTTTTTGCCTTGGTCTTCACAGACAAGGCCAGCTCCTAGACAGCTGCACTGGACAGCACAGTATGGAGAGGAGGTGAGCAGCTCTCAGTGGTTAAAGAACAGGTTAAAGGACTATTTATAAAAGCTGGACATGCACAAGTCCATGGGTCCAGATCTAATGCATCCAAGGGTGCTGAGAGAGTTGGCTGATGTGATTGCAGAAGCATTGGCCATTATCTTTGAAAACTTGTGGTGATTGGTGGAGGTCCTGGACAATTGGAAAAATGTAGTGTCTATCTTTAGAAAGGGAAGAAGGAGAATTCGGGGAACTACAGACCAGTCAGCCTCACCTCAGTCCCTGGAAAAATCATGCAGCAGGTACTCAAGGAATCCATTTTGAATCACTTGGAGGAGAGGAAGGTAATCAGGAACAGTCAACATGGATTCACCAAGGGCAAGTCATGCCTGACCACCTGATTGCCTTCTATGATGAGATAACTGGCTCTGTGCATATGGGGAAAGTAGTGGACATGATATATCTTGACTTCAGCAAAGCTTTTGATAATTTCTCCCACAGTATTCTTGCCAGCAAGTTAAAAAAGTATGGATTGGATGAATGGGCTATAAGGTGGATAGAAAGCTGGATAGATTGTCGGGTTCAATGGATAGTGATCAACGGCTTGATGTCTAGTTGGCAGGCAGTATCAAGCGGAGTGCCCCAGGGATCGGTTCTGGGGCTGATTTTGTTCAACACCTTCATTAATGATCTGGATGATGGAATGGATTGCACCTCAGCAAGTTTGCAGATGACACTAAGCTGGGGGAAGAGGTAGATACACTGGGGGTTAGGGATAGGGTGTCCAGAGTGACCTAGACAAATTGGGGGATTGGGCCAAAAGAAATCTGATGAGGCTCAACCAGGACAAGTGCAAAGTCCTGCACTTAGGATGGAAGAATCCCATGCACTGCTACAGACTAGGGACTGAATGGCTAAGCAGCAGTTCTGCAGAAAAGGACCTGGGGATTACAATGGATGAGAAGTTGGATATGAGTCAACAGTATGACCTTGTTGCCAAGAAGGCTAACGGCATATTAGGCTGCATTTGTAGGAGCATTGCCAGCAGATCAAGGGAAATGATTAGTCTCCTCTACTCGGCACTGGTGAGGCCACATCTGTAATATTGTGTCCAGTTTTTGCCCCTCCCCAGAGAAAGGATGTGGACAAATTGGAGAGAGTCCAGCGGAGGGAAATTAAAAAGATTAGGGGGCTGGGGCACATGACATATGAGGAGAGTCTAAGGGAACTGGGCTTATTTAGTCTGTCAAAGGTAAGAGTGAGGGGGGATTTGTTACCAGCCTTCAATTACCTGAAGGGGGGTTCCAAAGAGGATGGAGCTAGGCTGTTCTCAGTGGTGGCAGATGACAGAACAAGGAGCAATGGGGTCAAGCTCCCATGGGGGAGGTCTAGGTTGGATATTAGGAGAAACTTTTTCACTAGGAGGGTGGTGAAGCACTGGAATGGGTTACCCAGTGAGGTGGTGGAATCTCCATCCTTAGAGATTTCTAAGGCTCAGCTTGACAAAGCCCTGGCTGGGATGACTTAGTTGGTGTTGGTCCTGCTTTGAGCAGGGGGTTGGACTAGGTGACCTCCTGAGGTCCCTTCCAACCCTAATCTTCTATGATTCTATGTGTTGCCCTTCCAGATGTGAACTTCAACACTGCTGCATTGAGCAAAATGGGTGAAGAGTCTCTTTGAGAAAGGATTAAGTACCATTTTCATTGAGTTTGACCCAAACAAGGTTATTTTCTGTTGAAGTACACTGGTCTGGCTAGCACAGTAAATCCCTGCACAATAGACAGGTGAGAGAGTGAGTGAAGTTCCCACCTTGCTGTGAACAGAATCTACATTTGCTGGATCCATCATTCCTTCTCCTTTGAAGCCAGTGGCAATACCTCCATTGACTTCAGAGTAGCAGCTGTATTTAGCCCTGAAATATGCCCCCCGTCCTGAGGTCTGATTTTATTTCTAACCCACTGAACAATAAAAATGTAAATCTCTACATAAACTTTTCCCCTAAGCTTGGCTGTTCCAGGGGTTTTCCTACAGAGATCTCTGTCTGAGACACTCACTTCAATCCAGGGTAGACCTCAGTGGGGCTTGACATGGGTACAGGAGTCCACAGCACAGAGACAACAGGAGGATCAGACCTTCAGTAGTTATTGTGTAGGTGTTGAGCTTGCTGATCTTTTGCAAGTGCTTCATTGGATGTCCATGTTAGTTCTAATTTTAGGAAAGCAGAAATAAATGATTAAACTGGACAGATGGAAATATGGGTGCTTCAACACTTTCCAGAAATATGATAGAGGAAAAACTGCAGACTATTCACTATATATTTAAGGCTTGGAATCAGTGGCTTCAGTTTTCTTTGATTCCACATCCTCAAAAATTTGATCACCAACAGAACTCATTAAATAAGATAATGTTGATAAAAAGAAAGTAAAGATTCTTGCCCTCATTCCATGGAACAGGAAGATGTTTTTCAATAGAGGGGTATCTGACTTTCCCATCTATAGAGTTATCAGGCATTCTCTAATCTCATGGTGTCATGACAAGAGAGCCAGCCCTAAATGTTCAAACAGTGGGTAAGAGGGATCAAAGAGAAAGAGGCTGGGGAAAAGGCACAAGGGGAATAGGAGGGGAGAACAGAAGGTGATGGGGAAATTTTCTACAGTCATAATATGATCAAAGCCATCAATACTTAGCTGAATGAAAGCTTAAGGATAGGGGTGAGAGGGAGAGGATGGAGGGAAGAGGAAAAGGAGAAGTAGAAAAAGGGAAAAAAGGGAAGTGTGTCCAAGGTTGGCAACACTGAGAGCTGTGCTGATTACTTGCCAGGAGCCTGAGGGCTGTCTGTAATTAGACAGTTGGATCACTGTGGACACTTCCCTTTCTCTCTCACCTGCCCGTTAGTGCCTGTTGTCATCACTTGCTATGTAATAGGCCCCAATTCTGCAAACACTATGGTGTCTGAGTATCTCTATGCACATCAGTGCAGTGCTCCCATTGAACTCAGTGAGTGATGACAAAAACAAAGTAGATCAGGTGAGAAAGCAGGGGAAGGTGAGAGGTTAACACAAATAGACAATGGGCTATATTGGCACTTTGATACATTCCCAGTAGTAGACCTGGGAGACACTGTGGGGCCTAGAGACGCACCTCTGAGTCACAATTTCCTCCTTGTCATCCTTGGCTTTGGGAGGAGTAAGCTACTTCATGTCTTTTCATGTCACAGGAAATACTGGAACCCCTTGAACTACAGCTAGATGCAAAACATGCCCCCATGTATGGGCCTGAGAACAAGTGTTATGTGGATCGTCATGAACACACACTTAGGATGCTGGCAGCTCTGTTCGGCATCTGTAGCTGGAACCTCTTAAGTGGATTTATCCACTGACCAATTTATTAAATGAGTCTATTGTGAGACTAAAATGAAACAATGTCAAACTGAAAATGTCCTTCCACCAATCAAGAGAATCCACCCTCCAATCCCGCCTCCTTAAACTGAGTACAGCAGTGTTGAAACATTCCAAGAAGTTGACAGAATAGGGGTCTGCTAAATCAGCTAAGGAGACAAATTGCAGAGTCAAAGCAGTCCAGAGCCCTTCACTTTGAAAACACTTTCACTCCTCCTATCTTCTTATAAGGCTGTGTCTACATGGGACAAATTTATAATAATAAATAAATAAATAATATAAAATAAAAAATAAATAAACCCCACTGTTTTAACACTTATGTGAAAAAGGGGTGGGCACTGGAGTTTAGATGAGCCCCAGCATTTTAATTAAACCTGCTGAAAAGCAAGTCTGAACTGATATTAGAATATATGCAAAAAAAAGTTGGTTAATTTCTCTAGCACAGATAAACCCCAACAGTAGCCCTTTTACTGGGCCTATTTCAAAGGTATTAATGTCTCTGCACATGCTCTCTCTCTCTGGAGGTGCAGTTGAGCCCAGTGGTAAGCAGTACTCGCTCTGGAGTAGAATCCTCCTTCTTCTAGTAGTTTGATCCATTATAAAGGGCTCAGCCCCGAGACCCAAGCAATTGATGGTGGAGCCAGAACAACTGGTAACTGTTTTCAGCTCTAAGGAGGATTTCTGCTTGTTCTGGCAGAAACTTTATTGGTAGGGTTAGGCAGTGCACATTGCAGCAGTCAAAACTAATGGCAGCAAAGCTATGGATAACTATGGCAAAGTCAGCATTTGGAAGGAGTAACCACAAGCTCTTGGCTGGCTGTGAATGGTAAAAGGCACAATGAGTCATTGCTTATATGTGGGAAGCCAGGAACAGAAATGGATCCAATATGCCCACAAGGCTGCAAACTGTTTTGGAGAAAGTTGGGGATACACCTTCATTACATAGTACCACCACTTCCTCTTTCCAACCTTCTGAATGTATTATTTTCATCATATCTAGTTTCAGTCAGTTTTCCTCCAACTCCCTCCCTCTGTCAGACACTTGAAGAGTAAGTAGTGAGACTGCAGAATGTGGGTTTGATGAAAAGGAGGCATAGATAGAGAGCAGGTTTAAAACAAACAAAAGGAAGTATTTCTTCACACAATGCACAGTCAACCTGTGGAGCTCTTTGCCAGAGGATGTTATGAAAGCCAAGACTGTAATGGTTCAAAAAAGAACTAGATAAATTTATGGAGGATAGGTCCATTAATGGCTATTAGCCAGGATGGGTAGGGATGGTGTTCCTAGCCTCTGTTTGCCAGCTGTGAATGTGTGACTGGGGATGGATCACTTGTTGATTACCTTTTCTGTTCATTCCCTCTGAAGCATCTGGCATTGGCCACTGTTGGAAGACAGAATACTTGGCTAGATGGACCTTTGGTCAGGCCCAGTATGTTCTTATAGAGATGAGTATCATCAGCATATTGATGATGAGCCAACAGCCCAAAACATTGCATCGTCTCTTCGTGTGATTTCACATAAACATTAAATAGGAAGAGTGAAAACCCTGTGGGACCTCATGGACTGGGGCCTTTGTGTAGGATGAGTGTCCACTCTATGCTTTAATGGAGAGAGGAAGGTGCAAGGCTACTTACCAAACAACCATTCCATCCATTCCCACAAGACTCTATTGTACTGCTTGTTGGACCAAAGGTATCAAAAGCTGTTGATAGAATGAATATAACCAGCTTTGACACCTTACCCTTGTACCTCTCTAGGAGACCATCAATGACTGATATCAATATAGTCCAGTTCCATTCCTCTGTTTGAATTACAAAAGCTTAAATGCTTCATCGGTTAGGAAAGATATCTTGTAAAAAAGCTGAATCCATTGAATTACAGCTGGATTCAGACAAAGGGCACAGACTTGAACATAGATACTGAAAAGTTCAATTTTCCTTAAATGATCCTTTGTGATCGAGGGGGGTTTGAAAAATCAATAATTTTTCCTGACAGCAGCAGTAATTTAAGTCTGCTAGATCAGAGATTGCTCTTTACTGTAGCTTGGAAAATAGAAAGATACCAGTGGAATCATCTAACTTACCTTGTCCAAGCTGAGAATACAGTTCAGAAACCATTCAGAAATTTTCTTGTGACTGTCTTAACACTTATGATCCAAATTCTGCTCTCATGGGTGCAACAGTACTTGGGTTCCGTGAGAGTTAAGTGCATAAATCTGAAGGCAGAATTTGGCTTTAAGTCATGACTTTAACTATAGCTGAAATAAAGCCAAAGGTTTCTCCCCTTTTTATCAGCACTAAACCAGTTTACTTCTTGTACAATACCAATTAGTAAAGCTTCTGAATTGAACTTTAACCCTTAAACTGAACTTCTTGTTCTTTTAGCTGAAAAAAATATGGAAGCCATGTCATAATTCCATTATTTATATCTACCTAGTGGAGCACTGAGGTGTTCCTAAAATAAATAGTGTGTGTTAATAGATCTAGCCATGATACTGCTCCATGATGGCCTTTAAAATTTTGCAAATTAAAAATGCATGTATTTTTTCTTGAATATACTACTTTTAACCCTTTGGAGTCTCTGACTATACACTGATACAGCATAATCATTATCCTGTGGAATGGTTGACAATATGGTCAGTATTAAAGTTGCATAACATTCCAAATTGAAACTTAAATAAAAAAAATATTTGCCATATTGTTTGCTTACTTTTGGTAACATAAGTACTCTGATTTTCCTAACTTAGCCCTGTATCTTTTAAACGGGGTATTCAGGTACAATGATCACTGGAGTATCTTATAAGTAAATGAAAACAGTGTGTAAACACTTGCTGCACTTTTGATTATATATTAAGATCCCATGTTTTGTGTTCCATATTACATAAAAGATCATGACATTGTCACTACTGATAACCTATTTAGGAAACTTAGGAAATATTAGGATTATTAAAAATATATTAATTGATAAAAATGGAAGAACAGCAATTCAAGATACATGTCTGACTTTCTAAATTGATATTTTAGGTCTATATTTTACAAATTTGAAAATTGCTTATGTACTTTAGTAGATCTTGAAGAGAGACTTAACCAAGGGGGTTCTATTTCTGTGACACTGGGGAAACAGAGAGCTTTGTTGTGTAACTACATACAGTTGGTCACTGTGAAATGTGGGCAAAAATATCTTCCATTGTAAAAAGCAGAGCACTGTTGTCATCTGCTGCACAATGTTTAGTGCTAGATAGGACAAGATATTAATATTTTGAATGGTTTTAATGGTTTTGCATAAATACTAGCAATAAGGGAATGGTTGTATGTTTTATTGTTATGCATTTTTAATACCAGAATTGCAGTCTGGCCATAAAGGGAAGCTTGTAACAAAACTGAAAATAATGTCTGAACCTTGCTTCATATTTGCAGAATGTTCTAGTGTAGTATGCCCTTTTTGACCTCTTTGTATTTCCATAGATACTGAATACTGGACGTGATCTTTCCTTTGCCAGACATCCAGTTAATGGTGACCTGAAGAATTTTTGTACTTTAAACTTTTTAAAATTAATTCAATAACCACTTGTAGTCTAGATACTCTGACTCTTTAGAAGGATAGTAGCTGTGCTGCAGGATCAGCCCTTTTGGACTCATCACTTCCCATTTGTAAATTGTACCCTGAGTGTATCTGAACAGGCTGGATAAGATTTCCTTGGCAGGTAGGATATTAGGGAAATCTAGTCTGGACGTTAGGTAAATCAGTTTCCAGTTGTTATAATCTGTAAATATTCTTGAAGGGGCAGGTTGTACATTTCCATTAATATATTTATTTATTATTCATTCTTAAAGACATAGCATTATCCATTTTTTGTATCAGAATTAGTGTCTTTAAATGCTTCTGTGCTGACTCTAGCAAGAGTCATAGCTCTTCATAACATATATCCATGTTGACTTTATTTTTGATATTCAGGATAGTCAGATGAATAACCTTTCTAATAACCCTCTTCTACCATTAATACATGACAATGTAATACGAAATTATCCTCTGTCATTTGCCACCATTTTCCCAATTACCCTTTAGCTAATTGAAGCTTTCAAAAAAAAAGGAAAGTGTCCTCAAAATTCATCCTTTTGGGAAGAAGCAGCTTGGTTAGTGATTAAAAAACAGTCCCAAATATTGTCAACTATGGATGTGGTGAAATACAAACATACGATTTCCATGATGTAATAAATCCTGTTCATACCTAGTTCCTTATATAAGCTACAGAAGTATAGGTTTAAAAAAATGCTTCAAGCAGTTTATCAAAATTGTGATAAATATTAGTGTGTAATATTACACAGCGTCAATAGTACATCAGGTATTATTATTCTGGACCTCAATATCATTGTCATCAAACTTTCAGCATAGAATAGGTTATTTATCATTGCCTAAAGTAGTTTTAATGGGCAGACCATGATTACAGCACCCTGTCAATGGATGGCTTTAATGAGGGCCATATGGTTACCATGTGACACTACAATTTCCACCACTCCATATCCACAGACCCAAAATTTTTTGCAGATGAACTTTTCTCCTTGAAAAGTTTTTTTTAAAATAAGCAAACACTTTTATCACTGTAGACTCTAAAAGCTACATTTTTCAAACTGCTCAGGCTAGAAGGGTTGACCCTATAGGCCATGTAATAACACCTTTGTTCTGTCTGTGTGTGTTTTGGGGAATGTAGTACCTTTTGTACTGAAGATAGTAAAATGGCTCTATACTTGTGGAATCTTATGTGGCATTTGCCATTTAAAGAGATTTTAAGAGTTTTTAAAATATATTAAAATGTTAACAAATATCAGATGTGTAAATTGAACCCCCCCCCTCCCCCAATATAATGACTGGAGCTAGAGAAAAGGGTTTTTACCTAAAGCAAAAGCAATTTCAGAATATTTTATTTTTGTTGTAGTACTCCATGGCTCAAGCAGGATCAGGTTCCAGTTGCCTTAGGCACTGCAAAAGCATATAGGGGAATTGGCCTATGCTCTGACGAGCTTACAGTTTACAAACAAACTACAAAGGATGAGGTAGAGTGAATACATGTATGTTTAAATATGCACTTTCTCTCTCTCTCTGTATATGTACTGTAGCTGGAATATATATATCATATTAAAAATATGTGTAAAATTGTAAAATAAATGCATATCGTCTACCTGGGACTACCAACTGCCTCTCAGCCTGTCCCTTACTTGGATGGCTAATTTCTCATAGGTATCATTAAAAGATTGGGTCTTGAGGAGTGATTTGAAGGAGGAGATGGTAATGACCTTTACAGCTGAGTTCAGGGGAGGACGTTTCACATGTAAAGGCAACATGGAAGGATGGTTTTGGGAGAAGCAGACAAGGCTAGCATTATTAGTGGAGTAGCAGGGAAAGGATGAAATACAAAGGGTAGTTCTACACTGGAGCAGGAAGGACTAATTTCCAGCTACAGTAGACATACCCATGCTAGCACTTATATAGTATGCTAAAAATAGCAGTGTAGCCATGACAGCGAAAGCAATGGGACAAACTAGCCATCCCAAGAATGATCCCATCTGAGACTACTACTGCCTTCTCCAGCTGGAAATTACACCTTCCATCTCCCTAAGAGACAAAAGCAGAAAGAATGGGAGAGGCAGAGCTGTGAAATGTCTGAAAGGTAACAGTAAGCATGAACTTGGAAGAATAAAGCAGTGTTTCTTCCCCCATTATGCACTGAGAAAGCTCAAGAAACAGAGTAACAGCAGTTGCCTGTGTAGAAAAATTTGTTTCATATACACTAACTAAATTCCTTTCTTAACAGGCCATGTATATGAAAAGAATAGATGGCCCTGGAGTAATATCTGATTTGTTTTTACTACTTGTTAATCATGATCTCAATTACATTAGTTATAAGACATACCTTTGTTATAAAAGGCCATAGCCCAAACTAATAAAAAGCAAAACTTTGTAAAAACAAATTGGATTCAGTCCATTAGGCCATGTAATTAATACAGTTTACAAATATACACATAAGTGGTAAGCTGTTCTCAGGTTTTCTGGAATCCTGTAGCAAACAGTAGATTCTATAGCTGCTTACTACTACCTTTACCAGAATTGTTGCTAAATTTACAAAAAGAAATGCACAAACAAAAATTGGTATTCTGAAGAATTTTTCTTATCACAGTATTCTTGTAAGGCATTTGTGAATGCATGCATGTATGATCGTACTAACAAGATGTCAGCCTTATTCTTATTTCTGTGAATTGGAACAACAGACAAATATCTTACATTGTATTGTGTGGATAAAATTTGAATGGATGGTACATCTTTTGAATCCCTTTGTGGAAAAGTGCCACCTTTCTAGAATGATTATCAGGGTAAATGATCTAATTCACTCTGGGCCCAATTCTACAAACCTTGCTCAGGTTGACAAGTACTTTCTCATGCAGAGAATCCTACTGAAGTGTAAAGAAGTCTATATTGCCAGTGAAACAAAGAGCATTTAATACAAAATTTTCAAACTCAGTTACCTAAACTTTGGCACCTAAATAGGGGGCCTGGTGCAAGGTACTTTCCCTTACCTTCAATGGGCTTTGGATCAGGCCCTAAATGTGTTTTGGTTTAAAAAGGTGCTGAGCACTCAAACCTCCTGTTGACTTTGGTCCCTCTGAAAATCAGGCTACTTTAAGTTAGGTGCCTAACTTCAGACACCTAAGTTTGAAAACGTTGACCTTGTAGTATTTATTTATTAGCTGCTCTCTAGTTTTTGGAATATAACTAATTTCCTTGTTGTTCCTACAGTGGGAAAAATTAGACAGGTGATTTATAACAGAGTTGAATATATAAAAAAAGATCTACTGCACTCAGAAAAATCTAATAATGACTCTAATGAACCAATGTTAATTAATCCATCTACAATACTTGTCAAATGTCAACTCGATAAGAATCAAGGAATACCATGAGATTGGATCAACTGTGTGAGCTGCTAACATGTTGAGATCTGCATTTTCTCCTGTGTATTTCCAAACATGTTGTTCCCCTCAGAAAAGAAAATAATTGCTTTTGACATTATTTGACTGACTTGATTCAAGCAGGCTGTAATTACAGTACTGATCAGGTTTCCATAGATGGCCTGAATTCAAGCAGGAATACCACACATGGAAACACGATGGTTAATCACAAACAGATACAAAGCAGGTTTTTCCCAAATTTTCATTCTATGCTTGAACAGAGAACACCAGAAGAATAACATTCATATAAATATCACTAGAGAAAAGGCTGGTGGCACTGGCAGAGAACTATGTGGTGGGGAAGCTGTCATTGCTCATGAAATAGTATCTAGACATACAAAAATCTGCTTGCCGGGGTTTCGAACTCCAGTGAACAAGTTTGTATAAACTTTGTTTAAAAAACCCCATCAATAACAGACCAATGGGCCTGTTCGCCTGCAAGGTATGTATGAGTCTTGTGAAGGCCATGACCCAAAAGAGGGGAGGGGGAGGAAATCTTTCTGGAGGTTATGTGATGCTTTGTGGTGGACTCAGTAAGCCAACAAAACAGGGGGAAAAGCAGTCACTGAAAATGTAGGGGCCGGATGGAGGATTGGGGCTAGAGGGAGAGAGACTAAGGTAGAGTTTAGAGCAGGGTGTGAGTAAATAAATAAATATGTCACAGTTGAGTGGGGCATGGAGGGCAGTGAGAAGAGGGAGAGGGGAATGGGAGGCAGCAAGAGGAGCTGAGAAGTGAGGCCAACGAGTAAAAAAGAAAAAAAGCTTGTTTTCATCACAGATGCTGCCCTGGTGAGCCAGGACCACTATAACTGTTGAGAAGGGTGAGGGGGAATTTTGCTTCATTAACAGTAAGAGTATGAGAGAAGTTGAGCAGGGTCCTTGCTGTGGTAGCATTTATCAACCAAAGCCATCAATATCCTGGGAATATTCAGCTCTCTGTTTCAGAGATCTGGATGGTACTGTCAGCCTGTAGTCAAAGCTAGGACTTGGATGAGAGATACCTCTCTGGTGTGCAGTTTGGATAAGGCAGACGTAATGCTGTGACTGGCTCAGGGGCAACCGAAAATGATGGAACTGATAACCCTCCCTTATACTGTGAGAGAATGTCTGCCTTTCATGATGATAGTTCACAATCCAGGAGATTTATTGGAGCCTTGGCCGCTTCTGGATGTTCAGATAGCTTCAGTGGACAAGAGGGATGTTGTTTCCATATGTCCTAGATTAGGAAACTGCAACTGTTCTGGTCTAGACATTCAGGCTGAGGCTGCAGCCTTGGCTTTAGGACCCTATGAGGTGGGAGGGTCCCAGAGCCCAGACTGCAGCCCGACCGCGAATGGCCTGAGCTCTGAGAAGCTGAATCAGCTGGCATGGGCCAGCTGCAGGTTTCTAACTGTAATGTAGACATACTATGAGAGACATGGTATGACTGTTCCACATTTTGTCTGTCTAGGGGATGGTGGTAAGGAGTTTTCAGTGAGTGGTTCTCAACTCTGGAGATTGCTTAGCTCCTTGATCCAACAGAGCCATAACTTGTTGACCTTATTGGCATTCTGGAGAAATCTTGTTACCCAATTTTTTTCTAAATATGGGGTAGATGGCAAGAGTTTCATTTTATATGTTAAGAAAGTGTTGTTTTTTAGTGTTGTTGTCACTTGGATTTATTTGTTGTCAGCGTAATTTATTTTGTATTTTTTTTAAAATGTTGATTGTTCATGCATCTAGAACTTTTAAATATGCTTTATATAAGTTGGAAAAGAATATTAATGTTTGTTGTACATAGAACAGGACTGATGCAGGTTCTCGCACACTCACATTAATTTATAGAAATGTCTTTTTCTTTCTAAAAAGCTCTTTATTAATTTACCTTGCTGGTGGAAACAGTTCATACAGCACATTTAGAAATGGATAATGCTATACTTAACAGAAAGAACAAGTGTCCTCTTTCCTTTATTTCTGATTCTTCCCTTTCTTTTATTTTTTAAACACTTTTATCTCTTACTCTTTAGTAAGCAGATTTTATTTTTTAGGAAGTAAAGTTTCCTGCGGAATCAGAGATTTCAGAATTCTGTCCAATATAATTTATATACTGTATGCCTGTTCACTTTGATTCTGCAAGAAAGCAGTGTGTAAAGTAATACTCTGTTGGATTTTCTTTGATAAATGATTTCTTTTGATCTTTATGTTACACTGGATTTGGTTCGAGGTTATTAAAGTCAATTATATCTTTCAATGAAGTAACAAAACATACAAAAACACTTACATTCTTTCTTGGCACTATTTTTTGGCTTGTTACAGCAAAGTAACAGTTTGTGGGAGGATTGATATATATATTTCAGGATAATGATACAAGATAAATATCTCTTTCCTTGGCTTTATATCAGCCATTGGTACAGTCCAGACAATGACTTTTCTCAATCATCAAGGAGTCTGGTGGCACCTTAAAGAATAACAGATTTCTTTGGGCATAAGCTTTCGTGGGTAAAAAACCACTTCATGAAAGCTTATGCCCAAATAAATCTTTTAGTCTTTAAGGTGCCACCGGACTCCTTGTTGTTTTTGTGGATACAGAGTAACACAGCTACCCCCTGATACTTTTCTCAATCAGTGTTCCAATCACATGACTGAATTTGTTTCTTTGTCACTGATGTGACTGGAAAGATTCCTTGTCAGGATCATGCTAAACTCAAGATTGTAAAAGATGAGTCTTTGATGAAACCCAAGTCTCAAGCCTGCTGTCTTATTGAACTCAAACCACATGGTGATGGGCATGCAAAGTGTCAACAGGTTTGCCTGATATATGTATATACCCAGATGATATATTTTATTTGCATAAACCAAAACTGTGAGATAAATTTGTCCTATGAAACTGAGAGGCGCAAGTGGTGTTCTCGTCCATCCTCCCTATGGAAGGAAAAGGACTGGGTAGAGAGCATTGAATTGTGGCAGTCAATGAATGGCTACGCAGGTGGTGTCGGAGAGAAGACTTTGGATTCTTTGACCATGGGATGGTGTTCCAAGAAGGAGGAGTGCTAGGCAGAGACGGGATCCGCAGAACAAAAAGAGTGAAGAGCATCTTTGCAAGCAAGCTGGCTAATCTAGTGAGGAGGGCTTTAAACTAAGTTCACTGGGGGAAGGAGACCAAAGCCCTGAGGTAAGTGGGGAAGTAGGATACCGGGAGGAAACACGAGCAGGAGAGTGTGAGAGGGAAAGGGCTCTTGTCTCTTACTGAGAAAGTGGGACAATCAGTGAGTTATCTTAAGTGCCTATACACAAATGCAAGAAGCCTGGGAAACAAGCAGGAAGAACAGGAAGTCCTGGCACAGTCAAGGAATTATGATGTGATTGGAATAACAGAGACTTGGTGGGATAACTCACATGACAGGAGTACTGTCATGGATGCATATAAACTGTTCAGGAAGGACAGGCAGGGCAGAAAAGGTGGGGGAGTTGCATTGTATGTAAGAGAGCAATATGACTGCTCAGAGCTCCAGTATGAAACTGCAGAAAAACCTGAGAGTCTCTGGATTAAGTTTAGAAGTGTGAGCAACAAGGGTCATGTCATGGTGGGAGTCTGCTATAGACCACCGGACCAGGGGGATGCAGTGGATGAGGCTTTCTGCCAGCAACTAACGGAAGTTACTAGATCACAGGCCCTGGTTCTCATGGAGGACTGCAATCACCCTGATATCTGCTGGGAGAGCAATACAGCAGTGCACAGACAATCCAGGAGGTTTTTTGGAAAGTGTAGGGGACAATTTCCTGGTGCAAGTGCTAGAGGAACCAACTAGAGGCAAAGCTCTTCTTGACCTGCTGCTCACAAACTGGGAAGAATTAGTAGGGGAGGCAAAAGTGGATGGGAACCTGGGAGGCAGTGACCATGAGATGGTCGAGTTCAAGATTTTGACACAGGGTAGAAAGGAGAGCAGTGGAATATGGACCCTGGACTTTAGAAGAGCAGACTTTGACTCCCTCAGGGAACTGATGGGCAGGATCCCCGGGAGAATAACATGAGGGGGAAAGGAGTCCAGGAGAGCTGGCTGTATTTTAAAGAATCCTTATTGAGGTTACAGGGACAAACCATCCCGATGTGTAGAAAGAACAGTAAATATGGCAGGTGACCAGCTTGGCTTAACAGTGAAATCCTTGCTGATCTTAAACACAAAAAAGAAGCTTACAAGAAGTGGAAGATTGGACAAATGACCAGGGAGGAGTATATAAATATTGCTCGAGCATGCAGGAGTGAAATCAGGAAGGCTAAATCACACTTGGAGTTGCAGCTAGCAAGAGATATTAAGAGTAACAAGAAGGGTTTCTTCAGGTATGTTAGCAACAAGAAGAAAGTCAAGGAAAGTGTGGGCCCCTTACTGAATGAGGGAGGCAACCTAGTGACAGAGGATGTGGAAAAAGCTAATGTACTCAATGCTTTTTTTGCCTCTGTCTTCAAGAACAAGGTCAGATCCCAGACTACTGCACTGGGCAGCAAAGCATGAGGAGGAGGTGATCAGCTCTCTGTGGAGAAAGAAGTGCTTCAGGACTATTTAGAAAAGCTGGACGAGCACAAGTTCATGGGGCCTATGCGCTGCATCCGAGAGTGCTAAAGGAGTGGGCAGATGTGATTGCAGAGCCATTGGCCATTATCTCTGAAAACTCATGGCGATTGGGGGCGGTCCCAGACGACTGGAAAAAGGCTAATGTAGTGCCCATCTTTGAAAAAGGGAAGGAGGAGGATCCGGGGAACTACAGACCAGTCAGCCTCACCTCAGCCCCTGGAAAAATCATGGAGCAGGTCCTCAAGGAATCAATTTTGAGGCTCTTAGAGGAGAGGAAAGTGATCAGGAACAGTCAGCATGGATTCACCAAGGGCAAGTCATGCTTGACTAATCTAATTGCCTTCTATGATGAGATAAAACTGGGTCTGTGGATGAGGGGAAAGCAGTGGACGTGTTATTCCTTGACTTTAGCCAAGCTTTTGACACGGTCTCCCACAGTATTCTTGCCAGCAAGTTAAAGAAGTATGGGCTGGATGAATGCACGATAAGGTGGATAGAAAGCTGGCTAGATCGTCGGGCTCAACAGGTAGTGATCAATGCCTCCATGTCTAGTTGGCATCCGGTATCAAGTGGAGTGCCCCAAGGGTCGGTCCTCAGGCCGGTTTTGTTCAATATCTTCCTTAATGATCTGGAGGATGGTGTGGATTGCACCCCCAGCAAGTTTGCAGATCACATTAAGCTGGGAGGAGAGGTAGATACGCTGGAGGGTAGGGATAGGATTCAGAAGGACCTCGAAAAATTAGAGGAGTGGGCGAAAAGAAATTTGATGAGGTTCAACAAGGACAAGTGCAGAGTCCTGCACTTAGGACAGAAGAATCCCATGCACCGCTACAGACTAGGGACCGAATGGCTCGGCAGCAGTTCTGCAGAAAAGGACCTAGAGGTTACAGTGGACGAGAAACTGGATATGAGTCATAGAATCATAGAATATCAGGGTTGGAAGGGACCTCAGGAGGTCATCTAGTCCAACCCCCTGCTCAAAGCAGGACCAATCCCCAATTAAATCATCCCAGACAGGGCTTTGTCAAGCCTGACCTTAAAAACTTCTAAGGAAGGAGATTCTACCACCTCCCTAGGTAACGCATTCCAGTGTTTCACCACCCTTCTAGTAAAAAAGTTTTTCCTAATATCCAACCTAAACCTCCCCCACTGCAACTTGAGACCATTACTCCTTGTCCTGTCCTCTTCTATCACTGAGAATAGTCTAGAACCATCCTCTCTGGAACCACCTCTCAGGTAGTTGAAAGCAGCTATGAAATCCCCCCTCATTCTTCTCTTCTGCAGACTAAACAATCCTAGTTCCCTCAGCCTCTCCTCATAAGTCATGTGTTCCAGTCCCCTAATCATTTTTGTTGCCCTTCACTGGACTCTCTCCAATTTATCCACATCCTTCTTGTAGTGTGGGGCCCAAAACGGGACACAGTACTCCAGATGAGGCCTCACCAATGTCGAATAGAGGGGAATGATCACGTCCCTCGATCTGCTGGCTATGCCCCTACTTATACATCCCAAAATGCCATTGGCCTTCTTGGCAACAAGGGCACACTGCTGACTCATATCCAGCTTCTCGTCCACTGTCACCCCTAGGTCCTTTTCCGCAGAACTGCTGCCTAGCCATTCGGTCCCTTGTCTGTAGCTGTGCATTGGGTTCTTCCGTCCTAAGTGCAGGACCTTGCACTTATCCTTATTGAACCTCATCAGATTTCTTTTGGCCCAATCCTCCAATTTGTCTAGGTCCCTCTGTATCCTATCCCTGCCCTCCAGAATATCTACCACTCCTCCTAGTTTATTATCATCCGCAGATTTGCTGAGAGTGCAATCCACACCATCCTCCAGATCATTTATGAAGATATTGAACAAAACCGGCCCCAGGACCGATCCCTGGGGCACTCCACTTGACACCGGCTGCCAACTAGACATGGAGCCATTGATCACTACCCGTTGAGCCCGAAAATCTAGCCAACTTTCTACCCACCTTATAGTGCATTCATCCAGCCCATACTTCTTTAACTTGCTGACAAGAATACTGTGGGAGATCGTGTCAAAAAGTTTGCTAAAGTCAAGAAACAATACATCCACTGCTTTCCCTTCATCCACAGAACCAGTAATCTCATCATAAACCAGTAATCTCATCATAGTCAACAGTCAACAGTGTGCCCTTGTTGCCAAGAAGGCCAATGGTATTTTGGGCTGTACAAGTAGGGGCATTGCCAGCAGATCGAGGGACGTGATCGTTCCCCTCTATTCGACACTGGTGAGGCCTCATCTGGAGTACTGTGTCCAGTTTTGGGCCCCACACTACAAGAAGGATGTGGAAAAATTGGAAAGAGTCCAGCAGAGGGCAACAAAAATGATTAGGGGACTGGAACACATGACTAATGAGGAGAGGCTGAGGGAACTGGGATTGTTTAGTCTGCAGAAGAGAAGAATGAGGGGAGATTTGATAGCTGCTTTCGACTGCCTGAAAGGGGGTTCGAAAGCGGATGGATCTAGCCTGTTCTCAGTGGTAGCAGATGACAAAACAAGGAGTAATGATCTCAAGTTGCAGTGGGGGAGGTTCAGGTTGGATATTAGGAAAAACTTTTTCACTAGGAGGTTGGTGAAGCACTGGAATGCGTTACCTAGGGAGGTGGTGGAATCTCCTTCCTTTGAGGTTTTTAAGGTCAGGCTTGACAAAGCCCTGTCTGGGATGATTTAGTTGGGGATTGGTCCTGCTTTGAGCAGGGGGTTGGACTAGATGACCTCCTGAGGTCCCTTCCAACCCTGATATTCTATGATTCTATGAGAGTCTATCAGCACCAATATGAGTCAGGCATCATGCAGACAGATGTGTAAATTTGTCATGTAGATCTCTTTCTATAAACCTCTTCCTTGACCTGTCACAAACCAGTCTGCTCCAGTCATGGGACTTCATTCAGTAGAAACTGTCATGTGAATTGAGTGGTGGTGGGCTTTGTGATGTCTACTACTAGGGAGTGGGAAGAATCCTCCAGACTCCTCCTCCATTACAGTCTAATCTCAGATTTGGATTTATATTTTAACATTTTATGGTGATAGTTACCAATACCAAGGCCATATGGAAATATCTTTGTCTTCCTGTTCCCTGCTTATTTCTGTGCTATATTTTTCCAGTGGAGATGCCAAGTCTTTTGCATTTCATAGTTAAAATATTACTTTAAATTTTGTAGCTTCAAAGCTCATTATGTAATTGAAAAGTAAACTAGACACCAAGCTGTTAAAGAGCTAACTCTGCTTAGATTTATCGTATGTTTGATTGACTAGGGAAATGACTTTCAGTTGACATCTGAGCCCACAAGTTAGCTGAAATAAAATTTTGCTTAATACCTTTGCATCAATAATCTAGGCACAACATCATTGATTGAGAAAGTCTGATCAATAGAGTATTACTGACTGTCTAACTGTAACTTTGCCAGACTTTTTTGCTAATTCTGCTGATGACCTTTGTACCACTGCTTTTCAGGTTCACTGTTTTTTTCTCTTTGAAATTCAGTTTGCTCCATTTGCTATTATTTAAGGAATTTACACATCCAATTGATTTCAATCTACCTGATATAGGATGAGTTTAGGACATAGACGATTGTGTGTGCTTGGGACAAAGCTTTTGTAGCCTGAAATTAGTTACATATTTTCACAGACTCTTTACAAAAAAGCTCCTAGGAGAAGATATAATCAGTGGGAGGGGGGAAAAGGGGAATAAGGAAAATATTTTTTTAACTGTGTGGGCTGTGTGATACAGTGGGATTTTCACATCTATTTTCAGTATGGCTCAAGTGATAAGCAGAAAAGAGTACAGTGGTCTCATCTAGTCCAGAATGGACATTAACTGGGAAAACCAGTAAAAACAACGTGAGAAACAGTCCAAACCTTCACTTATTTCCCTAACAGAATCCCTAATTCGGTCATGTCTCCATATTATGAAGTAATTTTCACCAAGCCTTGGTTCTGTCTTTGTGACCCCCCCATCTTTGTACTTTCCAGCACACACACATTTTAATATGTCTGTGTGATGGGGTAGTCTGCTATTGAGGGAAGTATTGCCTAGTGGTCAGCCCATCCCACCATCTGGCATGACGCTTTAAGGATTCAGAAGGGTCCAATAGATACATATAGAGACCTATGGGTCCTGGGAGTGAATGGTGATTGATAGGACCCTACCAAATTCACGGCAGTGAAAAATGTGGCATGATCCATGAAATCTGGTCTCCCCAGTGAAAGCTGATTTTTTGTGTACTTTTACCCTATACCATACAGATTTCACAGAGGAGACCAGCGTTTTCAGACTGGGGGTCCTGACCCAAAAGGGGGCTAGAGGGGGGTTGCAATATTGTTGTCGGGGGGTCATGGTATTGCCACCTTTACTTCTGTGCTACCTTCAGAGCTGGGTGGCTGGAAAGCAGTGGATGTAGGGGTGGCAATACCACCATCATGGTCACTGTAATAGGGGAGGCCAGGGGGCCATGGCCCTTCCACTTTTTGCCACAACCTCCTCACCCCTCTTCTTTCCCCTCAAGGCCCCACCTCCCCGGCTAGGCCAGCAGCTGTAGCCCAGCCAGGGAGTCCAGAGCAGGAGTATTCATGGCTTCCCACCGCTGCGCGTGCCCCGCTTACCCTAACCCAGCTCCAGCCGGGGGACAGGGTCTCGGAGCTGTAGTCCAGTCATGGTAAGAGCCGTGCAGCCTGGCAGCTGTGAGGAGCTGCGGATCCTCTACCTGTCCGGGGGGGGGGTGCCCCAGGGGACAGGGACATGGGCCGGGGCTGCTCTTGGCCACCCCACCCCGGGCAGGTAGAGGTTCTGCGGTTCCCAGTCCACTCTGCTTTGGCCGGGGGGTAGGCCCTCAAGTAGAAGGGGGGGCTATGGAAGGGGTGGGGGTCCCTGCCCCCATCATTTTTGGGAAGACTCTGCTGCCCCTGCATACCATGCCACCCTTACTTCTGCACTGCTGCCTTCAGAGCTAGGCTCCTGGTTAGCAGCCACCACTCTCCGGCTGCCCAGTTTTGAGGGCAGCGCCGCCACCAGCAGCAGAGAAGAAGTAAGGGTGGCAATACCATTACCCCCCTACATAGAATCATAGAATATCAGAGTTGGAAGGGACCCCAGAAGGTCATCTAGTCCAACCCCCTGCTCAAAGCAGGACCAATTCCCAGTTAAATCATCCCAGCCAGGGCTTTGTCAAGCCTGACCTTAAAAACCTCTAAGGAAGGAGATTCTACCACCTCCCTAGGTAACGCATTCCAGTGTTTCACCACCCTCTTAGTGAAAAAGTTTTTCCTAATATCCAATCTAAACCTCCCCCACTGCAACAATAACCTTGCAACAGCCCCCCCCCCCCATCCCCTTTTTGGGTCAGGACCCCTACAGTTAGAACAAACTGAAATTTCAGTTTTAAATATCTGAAATCACGATACTTATGATTTTTAAAATCCTATTACCGTGAAATTGACCAAAATGGACCGCGAATTTGTAGGGCCCTAGTGATTGGGGAAGAAATCCAGACACTATACCTTTAAGAGCCTGAAACAATGCAGAGAAGGCAAAACAAGGCTCCCCTCTGACCCCATCAACTAGGAAGGAGTTGGGAGAAGGGAAACAGTATAAAGCCTAAACAAAAGGAGTACTTGTGGCACCTTAGAGACTAACCAATTTATTTGAGCATGAGCTTTCGTGAGCTACAGCTCACTTCATCGGTTGCATCCGATGAAGTGAGCTGTAGCTCACAAAAGCTCATGCTCAAATAAATTGGTTAGTCTCTAAGGTGCCACAAGTACTCCTTTTCTTTTTGCAAATACAGACTAACACGGCTGTTACTCTGAAACCTGTCAGTATAAAGCCTGCTCCCCTTGTTACAGCAGACAGGCACTGACAGGAGAAAGCTGGATTGCTGAACCCTCCAAAGTGGAAGGCTAATTGGGGATGGTGTTCAGCTGCTTGCAGCTGATTTAAATCACAACCCCAACTCCAGGAAAAGGGCTGACTTGGTATCTTACAAAAATTTGACTAAGAAACTAGAGTGTTATAAAAGCAACATGGCACACATTAAATGGATTAAAAACTGGCTAACTGACAGGTCTCAAAATGTAATGGTAAATGGGGAATCATCATCAAGTGGGTGTGTTTCTAGGGGGTCCCGCAGGGATCGGTTCCTAGCCCTACATTATTTAATGTTTTTTATCAATGCCTAGAAGTAAACATAAAATCACCGATCAAACCTGCAGATAACACAAAGATTGGAGAAATGATTAATGAAGAAGACAAGTTATTGATACAGAGCTATCCTGGATCACTTGTTAAGCTGTGTGGAAGCAAACAATATGAGTTTCAACATGTCCAAATTTAAAGTCATACATCTAGAAGCAAGGCAATACTTACAGCATGGGGACGCTATTTGGAAAACAGAAACTCTGGACTTCAAAAAGACCTGGGGGGGTCATTCAAGACAATCAGCTGAATATGCCAGTGTGATGATGTAACCAAATGGACTAATGTGATCCTTGGATGTATAAACAGGGGAATATCAAGTAGGATTACAGAGGTCATTTTACTTTTGTATTTGGCATTAGTCATACCAGTGAAGGAATACTATGTCCAGTTCTGATGTCCACTCTTCAGGAAGGACATTGATACACTGGAAAGGTTCAGAGAAGAGCCACGAGAATGATTAAAGGATTGGAAAGCATGCCTCATAGTGATAGGTTCCAGGAGCTCAACCTATTTAGCCTATCAAAGAGAGAGTTAAGGGGTGATTTGACATATGGAATAGAAATTTGATAATAGAGGACGGTTCGATCTAGCAGTCAAAGGTTTAACAAGATTAAATGATAAGAAAATGAATCTAGACAAATTCAGACTTCAAAGAAGGTGTAATTTTTTTAACAGTGAGGGTAATTTTCCAATGGAACAACTTACCAAGTGCTACGATGGATTTTCTACCACTTTCAATTTTTAAATCAAGAATGATATTTTTCTGAAAAGATGTGTTCTAGGTCAAATGAACTAATTCGTGGAAGTCCTAATGGTCTCTGTTATGCAGGAGGTCAGACTAAATGATCACAATGGTCTCTTCTGGCTTTATAATCTATGAAAACGGTAGCTTGCTAAAATGTAAAACAGCCCTTCCCTTGCCCTCTTTTTCCTGGCCATGCTGTGGGGTGGGCAGGAACCACTACTCTGTCTCTACACTACCATAGGATCCTCTTCAGCTGAGTGATCTTCCCACTTAGCTACCCCAATTTTACAGCCTCTTTGCACCAATTGTATAGCACAAAGTGACTTATAGAATCTTCCCTAGTGTCAATGTATAATTCTACTCAGTGTTGAGGGGCTTTGATCTAGATTTAACAATATAAGGAATATCTTTAGTGCATTTAATGGAATGGAGAAAATATGATGTCTTGGGTGACAGCCAGACCTATATCTATCTATCTGTCTGGCCACCATCACTGTAGTATCAGAGCGCTTCCTAAGTATTACAAATAGATAGATTTGTGAGTATTAATGTTTACATAATTGAGGCCATAAGGCATATCCTATGGGACTGTATAAAAGTAAATAAATTCCAGAAGGACATCAATCAGATTATTATTAATATTTTGGAGAGACTGAGGAAATAGAGACATCACTGGAACTAGCTTTAATAAATAAATATTACTGGATAATTGGACATTTAATAGTTACATGACAAAACTCATCCATATTTTACAACCACATGTCAAAATATATATTATTAGAATATGTGAAGCTCTCAGAGCACCCACATTACAGCTTATGATTTCTATCCAGTCTTTTAAAGTTAATGGAACTACTATATTAATCCAGAAATTGTGAAGAGACAAAAATGGGACCACTACAAAAATGTAAATATTATATTAACTTGTTTATGAAAGATCAGTTATATTTCTCTGTAAAAATATTGCTACGTAAAATAGCTGTGTGTGTATCATTATTATATTTGCAAAACTGAAACTATATTTAGCCTTAATTGCCCCATTTTCTCAATAGACCAGACTGGGTGCCTTTGACAAAGAATTGGGATCTGTAAATTTATTTTATTCCTTTATTACTCTGGGCAAAAAACTGTTGTTGAAATCAGTGGAAGTTTTGTGTGGAAAACAATGGCATGGGAACTGAATGGCTCAAAGACTGGCAGTGATCTAAAGTCTGATCCCTAGCCCATTTAATTCAATGGAAAGACTCCTATTGACTTCAGTGTATTTTGGATCAGATCCATGTACAGCCTTTCATACTGAGGGTCATGATTCTGCAAGGTACTCTATGCAAGCAGATCCCAGTACAGGATTATGTGTCACCAGATCAAATGTACGGGCCAGGTCAGTCATAAGAGACTGAAATTGCTATTACAAATAGCAATCTTGTTGGCAGTCTCTACGGAAGGAACGAGGATTGAATAGGCATTATGACTGAACTGTACTCTCACCCCTAGATGTGATGCATCCTGTCAGGGCACTGAGGGGAAGCCTCACAATTGGTGCAGTTATATAAAGGACTTCCTTTTCCAGGGCTAACATTCTGGCACTTGTCTCACACAAACACACGCAATGTTTAAGAAGGGGGAAAAATGAATGGCAGGTTATATCCCCAAGAGTGTCCAAATCATTTAAAAAAAAAAAATCTTTTCTAGGCCTAGTCTTTCGGGACTTGGCTTCAGAGGGGACATTTCCTCCAAACTGTAATTGGTTTTAAAATCAGTTCAAGTAAACCTTTTTCAAATCAGCTGGAGCCGTAGTGTAGACCAGGTTTGGTAGCTCAGTCGTATATCGCACTAATACTGTAAAAACTAAATTTTATTTAAAGATCTAACATCCCTGTTTTGCTTCAGGGGAAGATGAAACTATATCTTAAATACCGTTAACCTCTGTGCTGATGCAGTTTGAATGTAAATTGCACTAATGACCATTTTTGTTTAACATTCATAAAAGCAAAAATAAATATGTTCCATTTATGAAACTTTACTAAATCACCTAGTGCCTCTTTCAAAGTTTTAAGTTAGTAACTTGGGAAGGTGAAGTCCCCTCACTATTAAAGCATAATAAAGTGTGTATTAAAATTCCCTATAGTGGCTCAGTGGTTGGATGTGTTGCAGTACTGCATAGTGTAAGGGCTTATCTACATGATGGGCTAAGGCAGTCTCTGGGGGCATGATTTCTAAAGTGCACTGTGTTGTTCACGTAGATCCACTTTAACATAGTCCTATTTGAAACAGTACCATGTTAAAGCGCACTAGGGAATCTTTATTGCACACCAGCAGGGTCTGTGAGGACCAATTAAAGCACGTTAGTGTGCTTTAGAACCACACCCCTGTAGAGCAAATTACCCCACCGAGTAGACAAGCCCTAAGTAGTATTTTAAATAAACAAGACTGAATTATCACTGGAAGTGAAGTCTCCTGTAATTAACTTTCTCTTCACTTATGTTATTTTTACATTTCATTTGAACAGTTCCACTGAAGTCAATGATATGTGAGTGAGGCAAGGATTTGGTCCTATAATAGCCCTATTGCAGGATCTGGCTCTAAGTTCTTGAAAGCCTCACCTTGTAAGCTTTGCATTGTCTTTTCCTATTCCTATCATTTCATTTGTTAATTATCATAATGACTATATTCATTATTACTGCTAAAAATAGGTAATGATGGCAGTATTTCACCTAAAGTATTCACTATGCCCTTACTTGACAATGGTGATCTTGTTACTCACTGTAAGTTTACAGGGCTCCTGCACTATCTGGCTTTAGTAAAGGTAGTTGTTTGTGCCTTGCTTTACGTTTTCTCATGATGGGAGCATATTAAGCTTTGTCACATAACAATGGTTCAGTGTCGGATTCACATTTGGTTAAAATCGGTGTAACACTATTCACTTCAGTATTGTTGGGCCCATTTACACCAGTTGAAGATCAGGTACTGTGAATGTTTGTCTTTTTTTCATTGGTTATTATGACTTTATTATTAGGTTTTTCTTTTTTAATTAACAGGTTGACATTAAAAAACGTTCTTGTTTCACAAAGCAGCATGTTTCCGGGATTTTAATAAGCCCAGAGCTTCCATTTCAAACTTATATAAAAATACCTTTAATTTGGACTTTGCCAGTCTGAATGGTGCTATTTATACATTAAGAGGTATGTAGCATTTTTAAAAAATCTAATTCAAACGGGACTGAAAAGGTGAAACCAGAGGATGCTATTAAATGTTTTCATTCGACAAACTTCTGTTGTAAACACATTGTAAATATATTTTTTCTTTTCTGATCTTTTCACTTTTTATTAATGCAGGAGTTTTGAAGCTATTCCTTTTCACTTAGGCACATGTGGCACTGCTGTCTTACCGCTGTGTTCCAAGGACTTATATAATGACTCAAGTTCAGCTAAATAATCATAATAAATACCTAACTCTTGTATACTACTTTTCATGAATACATCTCAAAGAAATGTACAAATGAGATAAATATCATTGTCCCTGTTTTATAGCTGGAGAAACTGAGGCACAGGCAGATGATGAGACTTGATCAATGTCACAAAGCAGATCTGTGGAAAGAAGGTGGTTTCTTAATAAACAAAGTCAAATGGAAAATGTCAAAAATGGAAGTTTGAAAGCTAAACCCGGGACCAATTGTAACATTCACAAGGAACAATCTGATAATACTGTACTCCTGAGGCCATTCTGTGCCAAAAAATTAAAAATTTTGTGCACAATATTTTAAAATTCTGTACATTTTATTGTCAAACAAATGTGGAGGCTCCAGCATGGCACTGGGGAGCACAGGCCACTGGCTTCACGAAGGTGGGAGATCACTGTACAGCTCCACCCCGCTGCTATGTACATCGGCCAAACTGGACAGTCCCTACGTAAAAGGATAAATGGACACAAATCAGATATTAGGATTGGCAATATACAAAACCTGTACGAGAACACTTCAATCTCCCTGGACACACAATAGCAGATTTAAAGGTAGCCATCCTGCAGCAAAAAACTTCAGGACCAGACTTCAAAGAGAAACTGCTGAGCTTCAGTTCATTTGCAAATTTGACACCATCAGCTCAGGATTAAACAAAGACTGTGACTGGCTAGCCAACTACAAAAGCAGTTTCCCCTCCCTTGGTGTTCACACCTCAGCTGCTAGAAGAGGGCCTTATCCTCCCTGATTGAACTAACCTCATTATCCCTAGCCTGATTCTTGCTTGCATATTTATACCTGCCTCTGGAAATTTCCATTACATGCATCCAACAAAGGTGGGTATTCACCCATGAAAGCTTATGCTCCATTACGTCTGTTAGTCTATAAAGTACACTTTTTGCCATTTTTACAGATCCAGATTAACACGGCTACCGCTCTGATAACTGTAAGACTGACTTCCAAGGACCCCCTCGCAAGCCCAGGCATTGAGGGTGTGTTGGGGGAGGGTGGGAGAGGCTGCAGCATACAGCACTATGGAGATTCTGGGCTGTACTGCTACCCATTGCAGCTTGGTGATGCTGACATAGCTTAGGCAGCCCCCCCGGAGCTGTATGAGTTATGCCAGTGGGCTCTCCAGCCCCTGGAGCAGCCCAGGATCAGGAGGGTGCGAAGGTAGCTTAAAGCCACATTTGCGTCACCTGGCTTCCACTGGGCTGCAAGTTGTGTGCTGCACCTCTTAAAGGCCCAGCACTGAGTCTCACCAATGGCCTACACATAAGCTAAAATATGTAAGCTGTACATCTCCACCCATTCGTGCCATTCAGGGGTGTGCTGGCTCCACACATATCCATATCCACAATATCCATTCTTGCATGCACTGCCTAAATAAAGCTATTAAATAAAAGAACATCTTAAGTAAAGTGGTGTCATTTTTATATTGCTTCTTAGTGGGCCTAATCCTGCTTGTTTTACAGATGTGAGTAGAGACAATGGAGTCCGTGGAAAACTGCTTTATGAGTAAAGCTATCAGGATTCAGCCCTGTTCTTCCTAGAACTCTGTCAGTTTCATGGATTCAAGGGCTGGTGGATGCAGGAGAGCTTCCCTTCTCCACTGGAAAAATCTAGATAGCAACCTGCCTAAATTTAAAAAAATAGCCCACAGTAATTTGCCTATCTCCTCTCATAACATCAATGACATGATCCTCATTGTACAACACAAATATAACTGGCATCTATAATTAACATTAGGCCACATGTATCTAGTTTGCATTAAAAGAGTCATCTTTGAAGCATCATTTTACAGATGGTATGTTTGTGCCAAAAATATGTTTCACAGATATATGAGCAGTGAGCCATGCAGCTGGCAAGTTTTACATCTCCAAATGCCCTTCAAAGACATCCTACTTTTATATTCTGTGTAACACTTCATGCAAATCATTTACTATATTCTGGACAGCATGGGAATCCAGGCCTGCAGTTCCTGCTTCAGCAAAATTCTTATTTGTTTCAGTGAGAGTTTGGCTGTAGTGAAGACTGCAGGAATTTTGCGCTACTGTATGTCTGCCATTCCCCACAGCATGAGTGGGCTGTTTTCTAGGAGTCGCACATCCCCTGCATTCCCATTTCTAGGGTCATCTACTTAGTTTTCTGGATGGAAAAAAGGCCAGCTATACTTTCATTTACATTAATGTTAAAAATGCATTAAAATGGAGAAAATTATAAGTAAAGTGAACAGATTACAGTCCGTTGGGAATGGGGACTGAACATTTAGAAGATAATTTGTCAAGATTTTTTAGACATTTTGAAGTGAAAATATGAGGTCACCTAACAATGACTAAGAACTAAAGTATTATGCAATGATAGTAGTAGTATATGAAGTTCTCTTTTGGAATTACTATGTTAAAAATACAGTGCTAAATATTTACATTTACTTGCAATATACAATGGAAGTGTTTTACCTTAAACCATGGTACTTAAAGTGATATACTGACAGGCACCATTAGACAGGGGAAATAAAACACATCAAAGTTTATATTAGAAGTCCTTCATGTGTAAAAAGTAAAAGTCCTTCATGTGTCAAAGTCTTTGAAGCCATTGCTTGGGTAGAGTTTGTTTCCTCCTTCTCCTGTGACACTGTAGCATCTGTGAGACAGAAAGACATATGTGTCATGAAACTCACTCTAAATGGATAAAGAAGTATGTAATCCAGGCTTGTATTTTTTTTTCTATCCATGCTTAACATTCATAAATGCCTTCCGGTGCCACATGAAATCAAAGGCAAAATGGATCAGATAAAACAAGATTTGTCAAACTTGGAAGATAGACTCAAAAATTAGCATTAATATTGACGAACCTTCCACAGTGTTATACAGGGTCAGCTGCTTGCTAACATCTGTTATAGTAGTAATTCAGTATAATTTTTGTAATGAACGCCCCCTACGGTAACTATGCTTTTTGGCCATTTGTAGTTTGTATAGGTAATCACCCAGTATCAGGGTTATCCTGGCCAGAAAAACTGCTGTAGGAGCTTGCACCCTGGCATGAATATTGATGGTTTCAGCACTGACTTCTGAATGCTGAACTGCAGTTTTAAGATGGCTTTGAAATAAATTTGATTATTTGATTCACTTAGAAAAATGAGCTCATGATATAACCTTATCAGATAAGTAACTTCTATTTTCCAGACTATTGGCCTGGTCCTGCAGGATCTATTGGCTTCTGTGTGGTTTCTCTGTGCAAAAGGTTTGCAGGATGGGACACAATCATAAAATAAACATAAAATATTTAAAAATGCCTAAGTCTTCTAAGCTTCTTAATGACTCCTAAATTGCATGGCTTCAAAGTCCCTTTGATGTTCTTTGGGATTTAGGCTCCGAAGTGACTTAGACACTTGAAAATGGGAATTAGACTCCTAAGTTACATATATGTTTAAGAACATTTTACCAAGACATTCTGAACTGTGTTGAGTACTGTAACAGATACAAATTTTATTTTTAGTGATATTTTTAAGACTTTCCTTTGTTTTCTTTTCAAATTCCAAAGTTCCAATCAATCAGGATGAATATTCTTGTTACACTTGAAGCAAGCACAAACTTAATAGTTCTCCTTCTTTCCTGTCCTTCAACTAATTACTTTAAATAATCTTTTAAAAAAATTTAAGATTGAAATCATTCATGAAAAATCCACAGCAGAGCTAAAGATATTCAGTACATTGCATATGTTCCCACTAGCAGAGCTTCCCTGGTGTCTAACAACATTTGTCTCTTTGCATGGTGCTCAGACTTACACAAGTACCAAGAGCAATAGTGAATTGCAACACCTGCTTTTCTCTGCACTACTCCTTCCTTGGTCTGTCTGTGCCCATTGACAGCATGGCTCTGTCTATGGCCTTCACACCTGTACCTGGCTCAGGGATTTAACAGTGTGCAGTTGGAGCTGGCATGAATTAGTGCTGGCCATCGACATTACTTCCATTGGGCATTTTCATTTCATTTGCCATGAATTAATACCACACAGACTGTCTTCCCTCTTGTTCTGTCTCCACACCCCACCATGCTCCCTAAGCCTGAGAAAACATGACCGTGCAATGTTTATGAAGACTTGCCTGAGTCTGGAAGGGCAGGAAAGCACCATCTAGGTTCAACTCCTCTTGGAGTAATTATCATGGGTTTTCAACTACTTTCATCCCTCCCAAGGTTAAAACTGGGAGAGATTGTTGGGCCTTAAACATTTGGATAAACATCATAAGACATGGGACTCTTATTTTTTTAACCTAAGCAGACTTCATATATAGTCCAGTGCAATTTTACCATACATTATTTTAAATAAACTTCTAATTGCTAATAAAAGATTGAACACAACTGTTTCTTCTTTGTAGTCTAGCATTTTCTCCCGATCTTGTGTTCTGAATGGCTTGTCTTGCTTTTCTGCCTCTTGGCCCCACATCTTTTTTCCTCTAGCTACAATTGTAGTTTGCAGCATAAAGGAATGTCACATGATGTTTGTATAAGTGCTCCCTCTAGTGGTGACAGCATTACTTCACTTGTGTTTTTCAAATGCTGCAAGCTCCCAGCATGCAAGTGTTGGTTAAAATTAAAAAATGGAGAGACTGAATACACTTTCAGAGCTAAACTTCACAGGAAATGTTAATGAACAATGGAGGAAATTCACAGATTTCTGATTTATTTCATGGCTACTGAATTAGAGGAAAGCCACAGAAGTTTGACTGTATTATTCCTGTATATGGTAGGAGAGCAGCACTGGAGGTTGATAGCACAAGCACCTTTTGGAACGAGGTTGGGAGAAATAATCTGGATGTCGTTTTACAGAAATTGGACAAATACTGTACCTCAAGTAGGAATGTAACGTGAAAGACATCTGTTCTTCATTTGAATACAGCAGCAAGGTGAGATAACAGAGCAATATGTAACACAGCTAAACTAAGGGGTTTTCTGACCGACAGGACTAGTTCACACAGGCTGAAAACTCTGCAGGGCTTGGGGCCTAAATGAGAAGTCAGAGTCAAATCTTCCCTGGAGGGGTATGGGGGACAAGGAAGAAGCACTGTTGCTCCTTTACAAGGGGAGGAGAAAAGGGTGGGGGAGCACAGCAGATAGAGCCTTTGCTGTTTTCACAGGAGGGGCTGAGGAGAGAGGCCTCTGAGAACACTGCTTCTTTAAGAGTAGGGCTGTTCAGGAAAGAGAGAAACAGGGTGCCCCGATGCAAGAGCTGGGAGATCAAGGGTCAACAATGGGCTAGGAGAGAAGGGAAGATAGCAACAGCACATGAGTCTTGCCCTGCAAAGAGGTAAGGAAAATAGGATGGATTTTGTTTTGGGGCATAGATTGCTTGAATTTGTGTGCGGGAGTGTATGTGATTGGTGGCAGAATTGATTTACTCCGGGGTTGTATGGAATTGATATCATTTCAGGAAGGGAAGCTGTACCAATGGAATTTGGACTTCCCTGGATTGGGGAACAAGTATTTTTCATTGGGGCTTGTAGCCTTTACAGTTCTCAGGAAAGAAGAGCACTAGAGGATCTGTTTCAAGCCATGTTCCTCACATTTCCACAAAAGCCATTTAAGGAGTGAGCGAATGAGTTGTCTACCTGGCAAAATGGGAGAAACACAGACGCAGGCCAGGCATTTTGGAGCTTCATGCTGGGCCTGTGTTCCTGTTCAGACACAAAGATAGGAGTAGTAGGGATATTTATGTTGCGTGACAGAGTCCTCTCCCCTCTCTGTGCTTTCCTGCTGACTGCTCCCATGATTTAGGCACCAAAATACTTATTTCTGATATGGATGCCACCCTTCACTGAGTCTGTGTTGTGGCCCTTTGGCCACTTCCTGCATGCTACCTACTGATGGTTGATGCCTTCTTCTTCCTCCATTCCATTCCCTTCCCTTCCCTGCCTTTGATCCTTCTCACCATTTTTATTATAAGCATTGCTGAAGGGAGATTGGCTTGAAACTATCTAAGGTGACAGGATGTCTTGGTTTCATCAAGCTTTAAGGTTCTGGGTATAAGAATGCTCCCTGAATGTGCACCAGACTCCCATTTCTTCCAAAACCCTGCTTCTTCCATACAGCAGCTCCTATCTGAGTTCTGAAGTGGTGGTTCTTCCTGCTTGACAAATACCATGTGTCACAGCAAAACAATTTTTTTCTTTGTTATTCCAATAGTTAGCATGTAGAAACCAGACATACAAAGGATCCCTTGTTTTGTTTTGTTTTATGTTCTAGAAAATTCTTGGATGATTTTTCTGGGAATCTTCTTCATTCATTATGCAGACTTCCAAACACCCCATATGGCCATGTATAGGGTATTTACATGATGGCAACTCTGAAGTGACTTCACTACACATCGCTAATTCAGCAACATTTTTCCTGAAGGGATGCTACTGTAAAATATTTTCCTAGACCAATATGCTTACAGATCTAATGGAGCACTTCTGTCCTTGGGAAAAGAATTAACCTGGCAAGAAGCAAGCCATGTGTTTATGTTTCATTGTTGTAGTTATGACAAAAGTTATGAACCAGTGAAGTGATGGCAAATTCTTTGTCATTTCTTATTGCCTTGATTTGGTGCAATAGTGCTGTCAGAATCTCACCTGACATTTTAGTTTCTCATTTGTATGTGTCTATAAATATACTGTATTATAATTGATAATGGGATTGTTAGCCATTAAAAAATAATGCAGTAAAGATGGCTCCGTAGCCAATCTTGGCATTGCACATTGAAAACAAATAAATGCACTGCCTGAAAAATAGCCAAGTCAGTAATGGGGATAAATCAAGTACAGAACACGCTGTAGAACAAGTAAAGAAAATTAAGTTTCTTGACTTGTTTCCTTTTCCCTTTCTTATAAATGAAAGTGGTTGGACCCGCTCTAGGACACATCAGCACCAGGCTACAATAATATTAAATTTGACTAATAATCTTGTATTTTGTTTCCCTTTTTGTTTGTACTTTTTCAACTGCAGATTATATGGTTTGCCTTCAGTGTGCAACATGGGCTAAACTGGTAAGATTATATCATTTCTCCCCATTGCCTTTGGCAATCTTTTTTCCATCACATTCAAAATTCAATTTAATCAATACGTTGCTGCTGATAGTGTTCCAAGCAGAAGTGGCGCCACTACCCACCCCAGGGGTTTAGCTAGAAGAGGTTAGAGATGCTGGGCAGAGAATTGGAATATGCTCTTTAACAGGGCACATCTAATAGTGAGTAGGATTTGGCCTCACACGCACAATATGCATTGAAGACGCTACCGATTTCGGCATCTACACCAGCCTTTCCTGTTCTTGTTCAACGTGTGTTTTGCATGTTAGGTTTTGGCCACTGTAGTGACAGCCTGTCTCTCTACCTTTTCCTTGTGCATTTGAAAAAAAAAAAAAAAGATTTTCTGCTCCCTGCTCCTTTACAGTACCAGTACCACTTGGTTTACTTTGATTTTCTTTGTCTCTAGCATGCCCTCACTTGGCTGCCCCTCCTTTGCCTTGCCGCTGTTGTTGTCAGGTTTTTTGCCTCTCCTTTTGCCCTCAAAGACAACAATAATTCCCTCTTAGAGATGGTTCCCTTCCCCCAACAAACAGTAGTGATGGCAAAAATGTTTTATAATTCATTTTCTGTACACTTCTCTGTCCACAGAAAACAAATGTAGCATATACATACTGATCCTACTCCCACCCAAGAGCTGTTGTACGGTACTGGGAGAGTGATCAATTACTGGTATGCAACCACCATAACAATGAGCAAGTACTAGGACACACTGTGGCCATTCACCCAAGATAATGATCTAATAGTGGTATAGTAAATACACTCTGCATCTATCCAGGGGATGTCATGAACACTAGATAATATAAAGGGAGAGATCAAATATATAGAGATACAAATACTACTAGTGCCACCCAGCCTGGAAATCATGTACAATAAGCCTGATTAAATAGTCTATAGTAAACATATTGTGCAGCTACCCAGTAGACATTTGATATAGTATTAAAATGATCAAGTGCTATTATTCACAAAGTTAGGCTATGCCGTCCTGACATAGTACTTTAAAGTTAATGGTATTCAAACTATATTTCTAACTTACACCTTTTTAATCTCTCCTCAGTGTTTACTCCTGATTCCTCAGAACTTCCTATCTCCTGCTTGCCCTCAGAATCCTTTTCTACAAGTTGTTGCACTTGTTTATATTTTTGTCTTTTATTTTTGCTTTCATTCATTCCATTAAAAAAACAAAACAAATGCACATACTCCACTTATGGTGCATTTTTCTGGTTCCTCACTACCTCTTAGTGAGCTTCTGTTTGTTTTGTTATTTTAATATCCACAGCTGAAATGTTCTATTTTGAATGGCTTTTGTTTTTTTCTCACGGAATTTGCTAAGTTTACTTTTCGTTGTCCCTTTCAGAATGTTAGTGCCTAAATTATATCCAGTAGTATGCTGCTATCTTCTAAGTCATCCTCTGATGCAGGGAGGGAGAAGAAGTAGAGTGAGGCCAGCCATATAGTGAAGGCCAGAGCCATCCTGTTGGTGCAGAGCCAGGTGACTCAGTGTTGATGGAGAATATTGCTGTTCCTTTACGACCTAGTCTAGCTCTCACTGACAGTGGGAGTTTTTTGACCAACTCTAACGGTAATTCGATTCAGCCCTTAAAAGGAGTAGTGTGTTCCTCTGCCTAACATGTTCCATATTGCTGTATTTCCTTGATAACACCCTCTGTCTGGCAGACCCAGGCCTCTGGGCGCCTTGGCATACCTGACGCTGTGGTAACCCCTTTCTAGAGTTCTCTTGACTGCTAGGTGGACTGCTTCCTGCTGGTGCAGGAAGAATTATGTTCTCAGTACCCCTTCTTCCTGCTCTCCCCCACAACCCAAAAGAAAACAAAAGCAAAATAACAACCCTAGCACAAATTCACCCCATGTAACAGGATTTTGGGTGGGATTTTAAAAGGTGTTCAGCATCTGTCCAACTCCACTACCATTGAAATTAACAGAAATTTTACCATTGACTTCAGTAGGACCAGATTTAGGACAACACTTGTGAAAATCCTTTCTGTCCTAGTCCTTGCCATCCTGTTATATGTGGTATTCTGTTCTAGGTATCCCTCCAAAAAGATTTGGACTGAGATTTTCAGATCTCCTAGGTGGCTGTGAAAATCTCAGGCAAGATGTCTAAAGATGGACAATTAAAAAGATTAGAGGCATGGAAAGACTGAAAAGATTAAGATGCTATTCCTCAGAGGTGACATTAGAAGTAATATGATAGTACATAAAATAATGAAGGGTGCAGAGAAGGTAAATCGGCACATGTATTTCCCTGTCTCTTGGTAGAAGAACAAAGGAACATTGTGACACAACGCACAGTTACGCGGCAGAATGTGTTGCCATAAGACATAATTGAGGCCAAGAATTTAGAAGGAGCCACAAGTTAGACAGTTAATAAGAATTTCCACAATTTCGTTAGAGGAGATATTTCCTTAAATAAAAGTATAGAATCCCTCATGCTTCATGGCATTAGTCAACCACAGGAATTAGGAAAAAAAAACTTCCCCTATGGACAAATTTGTTTTTTTTTAACTGTCCACTATGGGATTTCTTACAGCTTCTTCTGAGGCATCTGGTACTAGCCTCTCCCACTGCTAGTGTCACAAAGTGTGTTCCTTTTAACAAGATGGCTACCATTGGAATTCCTAACTTTAGTTTCAGGGAACATCATTTATTCAATCAGGGGTGGATTCAGGAGTTCTCATAGAAGCAAAACTTTCTTTTAAATCAAAATCAGTGAGAGATTTTCCAGAATAATGACTTGTAAAGTGACTTCAGCATTTAGCCCACTGCAAAGATTTTTCGTGGGGGGAGGGAGGGGACGGGAGAGGTGGGCGGCGTTGGTTTTTTTTTTAATTTCAGATTGCTTAACTGAGCAAAATGGCTGGAGTCTTCCTTTCAAGGTTGGTAGGTCCAAAAGAAGAGAGACAGCTCTTTAATCTGTTTAAAAGATCCATATAAACTATCGGTATGATTCTCAAAACAAATGTTTCTCCTAAAATAAAGCCAGCCAGCCAACCAACCAACCAATACTAGTAGTTAAGCCTTTATAAGCAACTCCACAATAACAAGCCAGTCTGCAGTGTAGAGAAACTAGATATTGTAAGAAGGAAATAAATTTCAATATCAAGATTCTAAGCTTCTAGTAAACAAAGGGGAGAAAAAGTGATTTTTAAATACTTTTCCAGTGCCCTAATACATGTGCTTTAAAGAAACCCAAAGGGAATTTTATACTATATGTACATTTTATGAACATTTAAATGAATATCTATGACTAATCTCAAGTGCATTTGATTAAAAAAATAGAACAATTTTGATGTTCCATGTTGAATTATTAAGCAAAAATATTCAGTTATTAGATAGTTAATTAAGTGGAACTGACTGTATTCATTAAAATATTTGTTCCAAACAAATGTATTTAACATTCAGATATTATGCAGAATAGGTGACAATTGCATATCTCCATGGAGATCAATAATGGGATTCAGATCATTGTGTAAAGAGTCTGCAAGTTTAATGCAGAGAGAATGTCATTATTATTTCTCTCTTAATGATGGTCATTATGCACAAACACTGATTGAATTCCATTTGTTACCTGCATTTGAGCTGAGTGGAATAATTACAATTTAAGTGTCTCCATTAAAATTCATAAAAGAATATGAATGCAAAAATGATACTTGAAACTGACAAAATATACTTTGAGGATATAAATTGTGTTTTCTGATAGGCCTCTTACAAGTATTAAAAATAGCTTCATTTTAATAAGATGGCATATAAAGATCATGCATTATCATCATCTTTATGTTAATTCTCATAATACATGACTAATACTAAAAAGTAAAGAAATTAACTTTTAAATGTAGAAATTAATGAAACAATAGACTACTTGTCGTGCAGCCTATTTGGAATGGATACCTTTTGTATTTGGTTTCAGAGTAGCAGCCGTGTTAGTCTGTATCTGTAAAAAGAACAGGAGTACTTGTGGCACCTTAGAGACTAACAAATTTATTAGAGCATAAGCTTTCGTGAGCTACAGTAACCCATCCTCATAATATCTAGTTAGCTAGTCCGCTGCTTTAAATTGTGAAGATTACCCTGCCACATTTTTTGTGACATGTTTCAATATGTTTTTACACTAATTAAATGTAATCTTGTTAATGTACCATTTAAAAAAAACCCTTTTTCATGCACAGTCTTCTACTGAACTGCACTGACTGCTGATTTCCTGTGAGTGAGTCATGTACTTACTATTAGCACTGAAGGGCCTGATCCAGTGAGGAGTTCGGCCTCTCAATTATCCTCAACTCTTGTTGACTTCCCTTTGAGTTGCTCAACACTACATAGATTGAGCCTTTGAATCTTAATTACTAATAGTAGCAGTATTGCTGAGGAACGGTCTGATGACATATCTCCTACTAGAGCAAATGAGATCACCAGGGTTAGAACTCCTCACTATCTCTCAGTACAATCTAGGCAGAGAGGAGATTGAGTAGTGGGAGCAGGGATTTCTCCATCAAGGGAATGCTCTTCCCCATACTACTGACCAGGGTAAGACTGTGGGATCCTTCTGATGAAGGTTTGAAACTATTATTTCTCCTTTTATCTGGGTTCATTTGTTGTCTTCAAGGGTGGCTTTTTTCTTTTCTACTCCTACACTTGGATTTATTGGGGAATGTTGCCCTATTAGTGCCCATAATGTGCTCATTGCTCCCTTATGAGAGAAGCAGATGCTCAGCATCTCACAGGATCAGTTCCTAATTTTGTCTCTATTTTTGTTAAGACACCAAAAGGTCTTCAGGCAGTCACATAAAAATTATCATTATTATTATTTATGATGACAGTAGAAACCAGTTAGCTAGGTTATCAGTGGACGGTCTGTCATCCCGATTAAGTGGCTGTCCCAATTAATGGAAGAGGCAATTAAAAAAGATCTACAAAGCCTTAAAATGACAAAATACTCTACTCAATAAAAATAAAAGTATAACACTGATATTCATAGTATTTCATCTTTATTTGATTTCCCCCCTCCTAATCTTTATTTGGAAACTTCTGTATTAAAATTAAAAGGCAGGGGCCTATAATTTTATACCTATTTAACACTTGGTTAAACACTACTTAAGTACTTGTCACCAGGAAAATGCTTCCCCATTAAGCGAAATTTATGCGAAAATGGTTCTGATTAAGCAGCAGTCATTGTCATTTACTATCGTTAGGCTCCCCGGAAGATATCTTAATAAAGCACCTGTCCAAATTAAGTGTGTCCCTATTAAGTGGTGTTTGCCACACTATTTGACTCTAGCTGTAGTGACCCTCTTGATGATGGAATTTGAAACATAACTGATTTGACCATTACTAAACAGTAGAAACTGCTTTCCATGTAGTGTTTTTTATTCCTAGAACTGACAAGAACAAAATTATTTATATCACCTGGTTTAAAACAAAAGTCGGGGATTAGCATTAACCAGTAACAATTGAATATGCATTATTGTTGGCCGAGGAACTTTGTAAAATTGGCTTTGCTGAACAGGGATGGGAGACACAGAGGTGATGTAGGGGCACATAAAATAAGTGTGGAGTGAGGAGATTCATCTAACTAACATTTCTCCACACCTTGAAATCTGCACCCATGCAAAAAATGGTTTCTGTAACCTACAAGTTCTTGCTGAATCAGTGGGCAGGGTTTCAAAGAGCTGTATCCCTTCTGTAGAATCTGAACTGCTGAATGGAATCCTAAAATCCTACACAGGAATTTAACTTGACCCAAAATTTTCACACCTTTACAGTAACTTTATTAGCTTTTAAAACACTTAGTGATATAGCGAAACAACATGAGAACTGTTAGAATTCTAATCAATATAAATAAGCAGTTATTATGGGACTGACATTGTAAATGGGGAAAAAAGACCTTTGTGCCTTTTAAAGAAATATAGGGTACTTACCTTATAGAAGTATAACTGTGCTTCACGTGGATTTGACTTAAACTTATGATTCTGTCAGTATATGGCAGTTCAGATCAACTGGTATTAAATCATAAGCACAAAAACGCGTGGGGAAAATAACCACCAATTGAATTTCTCAACTAGTTATTCCTGATTGACCTCACATTCTCCTGCCTGAACTGCTGTTTTTCAGGTATGCAAATCTCTCCTCAATGGTATGCCTATGGGCACATTACCTTCTAAATCCTTAGAGGAGAAAAAAAATCATTTTTTGAACACGTTCAAGCTAATCAAATGCTATCTGCTACTACGTCTTATTTTGCCATACTCTGACATGGCTACAGAAGTTCAAGGCAACCTTAATTTGTCCTTTTAATTCTTTTTGAACAATTCAGTGCAGGCAGATTATGCAACGAGAAGTGGACAGTTTCCGGAATAAAAAATCATATTTAATTGTTTAAAAAATTGCAAGATTGAAAATGGCTAAGTTAAAATCAAGTCATGCACTGTTACCAAAAGAAATGTTCCTTGCGTGGTATTACTTTACTTGGGAGTACTCCAAGGTAGTCTGTACAAAACATGAGAAATATGTCTTATGTTGATTATCACCCAGTGAAATAAGAAACCATAGATAATCTAACGTAAAGGGCATGAACTTCCTCACAAAGTCACAGCTACTTTTCATGCGGAAAAAATATGTTTTCAGCTGCTGTTTGTTTTGTGTAAGCACTGACGTCCCAGTGTTAAAATGCAAGTTTCCTGATCTCAGCAGTTCTTTGGGGGAATAGATGAAGTGACATATACTGATTGGCAGCCTGATTTTAAAAAAGAAACTCCGTCGGTTCTGGTGGAGGTGGAAGCTAAACAAATGCAAAAAAGTTGGTTTGATCCATTCTTTCTATTAAATGCAAAACACTATGTTGTATCTGAGACATTAATCTATCCTACTGAGCACTCTCCCAAAACTCATACTGATTTTAGTGGTAGTTTAAGATGTCCACACAATGCAGGATTTGGTCCTCGAATTTAAGGCTATGAAAACATCCATAATTTAGCTCTATTTTTCCTCAGCATTGTAATGCATGTAATCCTCTACCAGAGAGTCCCTAACACTGAACCATGTTACATATCCTGTGTCACTCCACTTGTAAGACTAAGAGAAGCAGTATGTACAGTAGAAGAACTACACTTATACACTTATTTAGCTCATGTTGAAAACATTTTACAGTGGTATGTGGTTTATATGTCTCAAGTATAACAACCCAAGTCCAGTATAATTATTTCTGTTTATGTTCATTTTGCTTTTCTGGGTGTAAAATGTGCACCATCATCAGCTTGCTTAACTTTATCATGGTCTTCTTGGACCTGTGATTAGTATCATTTGGGGAGATTTTTCCACCTTGACCATTCATAAAATATTAAAGGTAATATTGTCTGTTTTCTCTCTCTCCAACTAAAAATAATGTAACTGATTTAAACCTTTAGTGTAAACAAAATACTTCTCTCCTCCTCTAAATCAGAGCAGAAAATTTGTATGTTACATTTTAATCAGATGCTACCAAAAAAATTAACATCTCAACTAAAGGACTAAACATCCCGGACCTCATGACTACAACTAACACTGCTACATTCCCTTCTTTCTAGCTTGGTGGAACGCAAGCCTGTGTTTTATAGCATGCCTAATTTACACCGTGTGTTAATGAATACTTCTGCATTAGGCCTGAGAACTGAATACTTTTATGATTAGGACAGCAGTGGTCTATTTCCTCCTTGGCTCTGGTACCTGTGTATAAAATACATTATGCTGACGCGAATTTTAAACTACAACACAATCAAACAGCAAACAGAAGTTGCTTATGAACCTAAAGGTTGGGGTGCTCAATTATTGAAACATGTTGTCTGTCAACAACTTATCAGTTGTGGCCATTTAACGCATACTCAATACTTGAGCAGAATTAAGAGTGTTTACTTTCCTCATAAGAGGGCAGTCAGATATGTACCAATTTTGTTTTAACTGTGGAGAGCAGGGAGCTGCAAACTGAGTGGAGAAGGGATTCAGTAAAGCCTAATCAATCACTGACAGATTACAGCTAAAGCCACTTCCATACCCATTAAAGCAGGACAAATGCAGAATTGCAACTGAACAACTTCTAGTTTTAAGCCAACAGTGGGACTTCCTAGTTATTTATCAAAGTCATTGCTGGTAAGCAGCATGCCTCACTGCTCGATTGTACTTCACAGCAGACAGAGCTGACTGAAGCTTCAGCCATGAAAGAAGTGTTTATGCCCTCAGCTGTGGTGCTGTCAGCCCTCTGGAATTTACTGTAAATCACACAGCTTTTATTGCAAGATTTAGTAGCTTATCCTCTGTGGGCTCTATTCACTGCAAGCTTGTTACTATTTGGATGTTAGCCTCAGTCCATAAAGGGACTTGCTACACATCATCAAACAGCAGCGGAAAACCAAAGGTTTCATTTTTCAATTTTCTAAACCCTAAACTCCTCAACAGTCATTGAATTTCATTGCAGAAAGTGGAAGTCTACTTTATTATGGTACTCAATTTCCCCAATGGAGTTATACACTTATAACATTACTTTTATTTCCAATGACAGGATCTGGCCATCTGTCCTGGCTGTAATTTCATAACACACTCACTAGTTTTTATTTTAAGGGAATTTCTAGATATTACATTGAGCTTGTGACAAAATTGTAATGTAGATATAAAGGCCACAATAATGATAACTATATTTAGTGCTGCCTAACATCTTAACAAAGTAATTTTTTTTTTCTGTTCTGAGTATAGGGAAGCCTGGATAAGCTTCTAACACAATTGAGCTGACAAATAGGGAGAAAAAAATTGAAAAGATGGAAAATACAAAAGGGAGAGGGGCTTTCAGGAGTGAGACTCAACCAGGACAATATTATTCCACAGGCAGTATGTATTTTATCAAAAATGATACTGTGCATCCGATTTATCAGAGTCATTCCTACCAAGATCAAATGAAAGAATAAAGGGAACTGCTGAAATGTTTCTTTGTAATAAGGATGGTTATTCCCTGCAAGGCTTAGAAACCTGACAAGACATTTAATTATATTTTGTCACTTGCTGTAACAATAACTCCCTTCCCCACAGTTTCTCTTTACAAATGGAAGATGGCGTATTTGAAAGATGGTTCTCTTTCCCACCTAGCAATTCCTTGAAGAAAGTGGCTTAAACCTGTTTCAGCTGTCTCATAGGTCCTCTGATGTGCGAGGTGGAAAGCTAAATTCTCTCTTTAGCACCTTTCATTCAAGAAGCAGGGCATGAGATCCTTCTTTCCCCTTCCCACATTGGCATTGCCTGGCACATCAGTCAGCCCCCTTGTGCCTGCAAACCTGAAATTCCTCTACTTCTGGGACTATTATCCCAGAAGACATAGAAGTGAATACATATAGTGAATACATAGAAGACATAGAGTGAATAGCCATCGAGGCCCTGCAGAGAGGCTGTTTGATGTGCCAGGATTCTGTGAGGTAAGAGCTCCTTTCTCTTGGGACTCTCAGGCAGGTTTGGGATAATCAGAAGGAGCAAGCACAGTATTAGAACCTTCTCTTTCTCTGGGCTGAGGGGAATGGTTTATAGACTAACTTCACCTAACCTAAAAAATGTTTGGATGAAATCCTGGCCTCACAGAGTTTTTCCATTGGCTTCAATAGGGCCGGGATTTCACTCTTTCTGTTCAACTTGGGGGAAAGATTCATGGAGTTGTTGTTTAACCCAAGGGAGTCAGTCCCTCTGTAGTTCATATATCATGCCTATGAAGTAAATATTAGGGAAAATGTCTTGGTGGAACCACCCTGTAGACTCCAGAGCCAGATTTAGTCTACATCTGAATTTATACAAAGCTCTCATCTGTTTGGATTCACTGTCAGGTTTGCGCCCATCTCTAGAAAAATGAAACAGAATGCAAAGGTGATGATTAAGAAAATTGTTCCCACCTTTTCTGTAATTCTATTTTTCGTTTGATGTTTAATCTGGCTTCCCGAGGGAAAAAACCAACATACCTAACTTTCCCTTGTTTGGGTGTTGTAGGGCATTTCTACTCAGAACAGTGGCAAAGGAGCCAAAATAAATATTTTATCAAAATATTTAAGTAAATGCAACATTCTTTCCACAAACACAGAGTGCCTCACAATGCCACTATTATATACTTATGATACTTCATACAAGGTCCTGAAACTACATATGGTCAATTTATGGGCATCTTGAGCCATATTGGAAGAAGAGTTTTAGTGAAAGATTATGAGATTTTAACAGAAAAATTCAATTCAGATTGCAATGTAAATTTTGTTCTCTTTCAAGTAAATAATTCCCACCCTTTCTCTGAGAGACATGTAAAACCACTGGAAAGACTGAAAGACTGCAGGAGAAAGGGTTGTATTGTATAGTACAAGGAAGGAGTCATTTGGTTTGTCCTTCTTCTGGAACACAGTAGTACATGATGAACTCCTTATTTTTAAAAAACCCATACAGAACACACTTACTATTCCAGAAAATGTGTGCGCCCTAGATTGCTGGGATCTTATTGGAGTCATTCAGGACTCATATTGGTATATGCTGGCATAAACCCTGGCACTTGTTGCTGGCAAAGGAAAGTTCACAAGGGGAAGAAGTTGCAGAAGTGGAAATAGCTGCAACTCCCTTATGCTGATGTGTATCTGGGTACAGTCATGGGGACTGTAAAAGGTTAATACAGCATAAAAAGTGCCCTACACTAGACAGGGTAAGTAGCGTGAGAGTCTGAGGACTTTTGAGTACTCCACCTGAGTGGCTCCCACCAGTGCAAGGGAATGCTAGGGTAAATTAAAGATCCCCACCTGGCAGAAGCACTGACAAAAGGCATTGTGGTATCATCACCTGCCCTCCAGCGGAGTAAATCCCCGCTGAGGTGGAAGAGGTTTCATTCTTACGGGGAGTCATAATTTATCCTTCATTATGCTAACTCTACCTTTATAGGTATCAGCTTTATTAAACAAACAAACAATAGCTGTTAGCTGAACCTCTACCTGAGGTTCCCCATTATGGGGTAAATCCTGCACTAGGTTTTGTATAAGATCCAGAATGGATTTTTTCAAGGTCATTCTTTCTACTTCATTGACCCCAAAGTCCTGTCCGGCTGCCCATTGCGTGGTCTGTCCTGTAAATTTTACAGTCATCTACTTTGTTGCAAATAGACTTAGGGACCAAAGCTGAGCTGTTCCAAACATGAAATGCCTCCTAAAGTCAGTTTGAGTTGCATATGCACAGCAGCAGCAGGGCTGGTCTGTTTGTTCTCAATCATATTTGTATTTCTTTCCAGAGAATGCATTACAATGCTCTGTATATAGCTAAGATAATACGTCCTTTAATGAATTATGTAATCATTTTTTTTAACCTGTGACACGTTAACGTTTCCCCCCTCCTGCCTGAAAGGCAGGCCCAGTCTTCTCTGTGGCACTGTTTCTCACCCCTCCTCTGGATACCATCCACAATGGGTGCTCTGTGGGTTTGTGACCTGCTCTGGGCGGGGGGGGTGGAGACTGGGCAGGTTGGAGGGAAGAGCGGGTGGGGCAGAGTGGAGCTAGTGAGGACACATTGTCCAATCCTGTAGAGAATATTTGTGGGGAAGGGTTGTACTTGGTTTTCTTTGCAGCCCGTTTCTGGGGATCCAGGTGTTTCTGTGGTCAGGGGAATCCTTGGATGTGCGTCCAATGTGTATGTGTAAGGTGGACAGGGCACTTACCTGTGGGACAGAGTCTGTATAGAGACACAGGGCTTCCATGCAAATGATCTGGGCCTCCCAGAGGCCACTGAGATTCCTGTGAAATGTAGGGATCCAGGGGACTGAGGTCAAACTAGCAACTCCTGACAAGATGATGTGAGTGGGGAGCTCCATGAGGGGATCCTGTCACTTGGCTAACCCCATCCTATAGTTACCTACAGACGGTGTGATTCTGATCTCTTTACACCAGTGTAATGGCACTGACTTCAATGGAATTACTTTGTATTTACGGTTTCAGAGTGGTAGCCATGTTAGTCTGTATCAGCAGAAAGAACGAGGAACTGGAATTAATCTGCAAACTGGACACCATTAAATTAGGCTTGAATAAAGACTGGGAGCGGATGAGTCATTACACTAACTAAAAACTATTTCCCCATGCTAATTTTTTCCCTACTGTTACTCACACCTTCTTGTCAACTGTTTGAAATGGGCCAGCCTGATTATCACTACAAAAGTTTTTTTTTCTCCTGCTGATAATAGCCCACATTAATCGATAGGTCTCATTAGAGCTGGTATGGCAACCCCCATTTTTTCATGTTCTCTGTATCTATCTATCTATCTTCCTACTGTATTTTCCACTGCATGCATCCGATGAAGTGGGCTGTAGCCCACAAAAGCTTATGCTCAAATAAATTTGTTAGTCTCTAAGGTGCCACAAGTACTCCTCGTTCTTTTTATTTACAGTGCTGTGAGGTCAGAATCAGGTTTACTTATAGGTAATGCATATTCTGAGTTTGTTTTTTGCCTTCTAAATCTAGTAATCTTACTTCATAGTTTCTTTTCTTCACATGACCTGAGTCTCATGACCATTAATTATTTTCTCTTAAATCTGGATAGTATAATTCTCCATACAATAATAATTACTTAATGGGTTTCTAAAATAAATGGCATAATAGTTATTCCAAAATTGTCAGATATTAAATAAATGAAAATTACCATATCCTAAATTATTGAGCTAAGAGTCCACAATAGAAGAATAATTTACCAATGTTGAAAGAATAGCCAATTTACTTTGACAATTTATTCCAAGTAATTTGGGTGCATGGGGGGCAAGAAGGCATGCATGGTAATTAATATGTATGAAATTTAGGAAAAATATCCTCATCATTTTTTGTTCTTTTCTGAAAAGAAAGTCACTGGCATTTTAAAGTGAGTTTATTCTTGGCAATCCCAATGGATCAGTGCCTGAAACTTGCATTTCCATAGATTAGACAGAGAGCTTTAGCTCTTCTCAGTGTTTAGGAATTTTGTGTGGGAGATCCCTTGAGTTTTACTCATGCTGCAAAGCACGTTGTGATCCCATTTTGTGAGTTTTCTGTTCACTAAAGCCCCTCCAGCCTGTTCACTGCTTTGCTGGGCTTTGGTCCTGGGGGATGTAAACTCAAATAAAGGATAGACTTGAAATATGAAGATATTTTTAGCTTAGAGGAGAAATATTAAACTGCTGCAGGGGCCAAATTCACGGCTATCATCAGTAGGTCCACATTCATTTATTTCAGTGGATTTGCACCAACTTCTGGTCGTGAGGTGTATTATCCTAAATGTGTAAAACAAATAAATAATTTAAAGCACTTGAAAATAATGCTTCTCTGAAAGTTAGATTTATAGCAGGGCCCTAAATCACACCCCAGCTCCTTGCATGGGGTTTTACAGAATTCCTCTAACTATGGCTTTTCCTAACACAGCAAATGCTTGTTTCCCAGGAGGCTTACCTTTCTTAAGCATGTATAACAATAAACCATTCAAACAGCGCAGTTTAAGAAGAACTGTTCTAAACACCAGAGTGATTTCCACCCCCCAACCCCCACCCCCATTTAATATTTAAACTGCAATGGATGCTTATTCCCATTGGTTCCCCATATCTACTTGGATAGTAAAATATATGCAATTAAAAAAAATACCCATCAAAATGTTTGCTAATTGCCACCCTTATTGGCAGTCTTGGCAGAAGGCCAAAAAGCAAATAGACATTAGCAGTGTTACACGTAAGTAAGGAATAAGAGAGAAAGAAAGTGCATGCAATGTAATTGGTCAAATGGAGAAGTAAAGATATTGTCCCCCCAGGGCAGAGCCTGGGCCCACAAAGAAAACCACAGGGGACAGATAAAGATGATCCTGGACACATTTTCCCCTCAGAAGCTCAGAACCTACACCTTCCTTTCACTTATCATGCAACAAATATGCCCCAGGTACAGTGTGTATTAAATTCACAGTAAAATATTGCCAGCAAATATAAGGGGAGTAGCTTCTGACAAATCACTAAGTACCAAAGTCTGAACTCAGTGACACCTGCAAGGTCTTTCCTCCTGCGAGGTCTCTTACAACATTAATTCCTACTGAAGTCAGTAAGATGGGGATGCTCAGTGTGTGGCAGAAGATAGTACTTTAGCAACATAAGAACTGGAGGAGACTGGTAATGTGTCTCTCTGACAGTGCCCTGATTCAGAAGAAAGTACAAAAACCCTGTGGCAGGAAGTTAAGGGATAGCCTGCCCCTGGAAAAAGTTTATTCCTAATCCCCATTGGTTAGAAGTTGGTTTAGTTCCTGAAGCATGAGTGTTTCTGTTCCTTTGAAAATTCTTGTCTGTTCACTTTCCAATTTTTACTATTATAACTCTGAATATTTGTATTGTCTTATATAAATGTGCAATTTTTTTTTTAGCCTAAGTTCTTGGCCTTAATGCTACCTAATGGCAATGAGTTCCATAGGCTAGTTGTGCATCAGAGTGGAAAAGAATAAACAGAATAATTAAAAACATGCAAGTGAATCATACTCTTGTTTGTGCACGACAGGCCATTTTTTGCATGTGAATATGGGTACATGTTTAAAGGACTCCCCAAACATTCAGGGAACTTAAAATCCATTTCTTTACATGTACACCCACTTTAAGGCCCTTTTATACTGGCCTTAGTGCAAGTAAAAGTTGAGACCCTCTTTGTGCAAATGTTCATGAACTGCAAATAAAGAGAGACCCAAATACAGTTAAACTGAACAACCATTTAGAATTTTAATCAATATTCATGAATGTTGCTTTTGCAGAATCTGACCAACTTTGTTTAGATGCAATAGAGTTTTCACATACCTGCTATAAAAGCAACTCACTTATTGCACTACCGCAGAATGGCATTCAGCTTAACATTTTATATAGTAATATAGTTAACATGCTGTTTGTTATGAAGGAAATTTCATCAATACTAAGCAATCCAACACAGCTTCTAATTGAGGAGCATACTAGTTGGGAGGCATAAAATGTCTGTAAGTTTATTCAAATTATTACTTCCCTGTGCTGCTATTTTTCCGCTTTAGTTGCTAATCAATGGTGACTATATAAGGATGTGAGCCAAAGCCTATTGAAGCCAATGGAAAATCCCACTAACTTCACTGTACTTTGGATCAGGACCTAAGTGGAAAAGGTAATCAGTCCACCGTCATTACATAAGATACATACTGTATGCCCAAATACAGATGACAAAACCTAAACTAAATTTTTTAATCTTTATTGTATGAGATACTGGGTCTATGAGGTTTACTCTTTATATGATGATAGCCTTATGTGTTATTTTGCATACATGCTTTAGTACAGTCCTCTAGAAATCACCAACATATTACTAAGAAGCAGTGAGGGGAAAGCGGTTAAGTCTGGTCAAAAAAATTTGACATCTCACATACATGAAATAGATGTAATCCAGGCATATTATTTCTCATGTATTATTTATTTCTACAATAATGTAAGTATGCCTGATGCACTACAGACAGAACAAGAGAGCAGTATGCATTGCTCAAGAAGTTTACAATCTAAAGATGTGTACACATGGAAGTGTAGGATAGAAGTTGTGTAGAGCAGTGGTTCCCAAACTTGTTCCGCTGCTTGTGCAGGGAAAGCCCCTGGCGGGACAGGACGGTTTGTTTACCTGCCGCGTCTGCAGGTTTGGCCGATCGCGGCTCCCAGTGGCCGCGGTTCGCTGCTCCAGGCCAATGGGAGCTGCTGGTGGCCAGTACGTCCCTCGGCCCACGCCGCTTCCAGCAGCTCCCATTGGCCTGGAGCAGCGAACCGCGGCCACTGGGAGCCGCGATCGGCCGAACTTGCGGACACGGCAGGTAAACAAACCGGCCCGCCCCACCAGGGGCTTTCCCTGCACAAGCGGCGGAACAAGTTTGGGAACCACTGGTGTAGAGGGCCAATTAAGTGAATCTCTTGGTTTATTCATGCGCTCAACAGTAAAACTGTTACATGAAATGAAAATAAGAAATCTGGAGCGTGTACCCAGATAGCTGGTCTCTCTCCCCCTCCCTTTCGCCTATCCCAATGTTTATTGCCAGTCTCAGAATGGTGAGCCACTTTCTGTGGGCCACCTGGCTCCTTTGCACCGCTCTGGTGGCATCCATAAACTGGCTGGATCTTGCCAGATGAAAATTATTCTAGCATAGGCGATAATTCAGCTCTTCCCCCACATCAGTCCCAGAGAGCATGCAGTTGGTAGCAGGCCCATGGCCAGAGGACTACTGCATTCTGGCTATTCTCAGATGGTGGATAGTTCCTTGAGGGACATTGCCAGTTGTCATGATTAGAACTGTCGTGCATTATGCTACTCCATGAGGCCAGGGTAGGTTTGGCATGAGAATTGGAGAGCCACAAGTTGACAGGTTCATCATTTTAGTGTGCTAAGCAGAAAGTGGATGCAGCAGAGAACTTGAGGTGAAATTCTGGCCCTACTGAAGACAATGGCAGATCTCTCATTGACTTCAGTAGGGCCATGATTTCACCCTTCGGCTGTTGGGTCAACTTCATCAAGGGCTTTCTCAATGTGGCTCCAGACAAGCATGGTTAAAATTTGGCAAAAGGAGTTCTCCGAGCCCCAGTTATGGGATTTTACATCCATCTCTTAGGAGTAAAGAAGGGTGTGTCCTGCAAATATGAATGGATTTTCAATAGTAAGACAGTAACTCTTATTAAATAAAAGAGAATCTATTTTAAATAGTTAGATCTATGCTTCTCATTTCTCTAGTTCTCACTTGAAGGGAAAGGGAGGAAAGTGATTACAATATAAAATCTGCTTTCTTTAATTTAATTACTAGATTTGAGCTGTCACGTTGACTTTCATTGTGACAGTCTCTCTCTCCCCCTGTTAAGATATCTCAACAACTGCAGTGAAATGAACCTAAAGTGACAGCTTGAGACAAGGAATAAAACTAATATACACTATGGAGAGCACTGTCTGGCTGATATTGTGACGTCACTCCGAGAAGTACCACCTGGGTGTCAGAAGTGTCATGATTCATTCCCTGCATATCAAATTTTGCTTGGCTCAGTGTGGAGAGGGAGCTTGTTACCTTAGGTACTCAAATCAAATATCCCTTTCATTTGCTTGTATTTACTCAAGTGTTTTTGAAGTAGCTTAAACCGGTTGTGCCTGTAGCCACCAGTCATCAACCAGGTTGTGTGCGCTGGGCTGTGTGACCTAATGATATAAGCGTCTGTCAGCTGTTTGATCTCCTAATATGCACTGTTTTTGCCTCTGCTGAACTGCTAGTCTTTGTGAACACTCTTTCTACTTGTCATCTGAAATAAGGCTACAAAGCCTGTGTTCTGTATACCATGCTGTTTGGTAGTCAGCCACATCACATCCTTTAGGCCATAGTCTTTTCAGCCTGACTGAAGCCTCCTGCTACCACTCTCAAGAGCAGGAGAAAAATCTGCTTTTTCTCTGTAGAGCTGATAATGAATTCAGTGTGTTTGAGGAGGGGTAACATGTAGAAATGACAGTGCTGTTAAATGCATGGGTTTCAGAACATTAAAAAAACTATTTTCCTATGAAGTATTTGTTCCATTATAGCTTGAAAGTGCAGACACTTTAGCAATACAACACTTGAATTGGATACATATGGATGCTTAATATTCAGTGCAATATAATAATGAGTCATTAGTGATAAGCTTGCGAGAGGATGTGTTCAGTGGGGGGGAGCATCACAACCACACACAGAAAGCTGGATCAAATCACATGCATTCTGACAGAGAGAGATTGAGATTTTAGCATCTGATATACCACTACCTGCTGATTCTGGTAAAAAAAAAATAGCATGGTGAAGGACAGATGTAAGCCTTCCTAACAGATGTAGGTCAGTGTTCAGTCTTGCATAACCTCATTTCATGTTTTGCCCCTATTTTCTCTTTCTCTAAAAGCTTTGCAAGACATAGTGTGATGATTCTGTGACTACATAGACTCCATGGCCAATGTTTAATGTCCCCACTGTGTCCAAATAAACTGCTCCTGCCCGTTGCCTGCAGGGAGTGAACTCAGGACTCTTTGCCCTAGGAAATACAAGCCTCTTCTACCTATTGTAAAGGACAATCTCTGGTCTTCGTAGCAGCATTAGGATTAGTTTATTCCTGTGACTCGAGGAGGACATGATCATGCACCCACTTTAACAGATCCAGTGTTTCAGGCAATAGAGGTCAGTGGTAAATCCCCATTAAGCACTACATTATAACATCTCCAGTCCCACAAAGAATAGCCTGTGGGGGAGATCTTCCGCTGATGTAGATTGTCCTACACTAGCCAAGAATCTGCCAGTGCATTTTTTCCCATTCCATAGGTCACTACATTTATCAGGGTAGAGTCCTGATGCAATAGGAAAAGAATCAATTTCTGTGACTTTTACTTAGGATTCCAGCATCTTAATCTGTTGTTTGTAGTTCTTTTCAACCACTGGTTATTTGTTAGCTAGCTGTGAATACCTCTATCATATAATCAGGTATCACACAAAGTAACATTTCTAGAAACACTAATGTATTTCTTTGCCCCATTTGCCCAAGGGTAACATACTCCCTCCTCATATATGCAAGGCATTCATGCTCTCCACTGTTATGTAAATCACCAAGCACTGGGAAATGTATTTGCAAGAATAATATTATGATATCAACAAAAGACCAGAATCACATGAAAGTTTGCTTCAGCTTCCTCTGGGCAATGAAGGCCTCCATGGCGGCAACTCAGAGTGTCCACAAATTCCCCCCTCTGATGGTGGGCCCATTGGTGAGTGGTACTGGCCACAAAATTGGAATGATTAGGGCAGCTAGGGGATGCACAAAAGCACTAGTGCAGCCTACGCTCTTCCACTGCTAAATTTCTCAGGATATTATCTTCCCTGTACCAAACAGGGTTATTTTTTTCTCCCGGTATATCTCTCTTGCCCTGTCAAAAAGACCAATGCAAAGAATGTAGTTTCATATGTTTTCATTAATGTGAAACTTTTTGACATTTAAAATACTATTGGCATATTTATGGAATACATAGAACATAGTTCATACACTGCAATCCAAAGAGCACTTTGGTGCTGTCTTCCTGGAGTTGAGCTAGCTGATTGGTGGCTAGATGTCTCCTAATCCCAGAAATGTAAAACAATAATCAGGTAGCTTGAAACAAATTGGTCTCAAATGGCATAAAAGAACCATATATTGTATCCTCTCTATAAAGGGCAAGTGGCACAAGGCATAGTGAATCTTCCCATGTCTGTATTAACACGGATATATTTATGAAAATATAGCCAGAGTGTATATAGCACAATACCCTTTATTTTATTTAGTGCCTTAAAGAACTGACAACATTTCACAGAGTTAGTCAGTTGGGGGAAAGGAATATTTTTAAAGACAAGATGTAAAGGAAGGCTTGTGAGGAGGGATGAAAGGTAGACAATTCCAGAGAGATGGGGCACCAGAGCTCTAGGGATGGACCCCAGTAGATTTCAGGAAAATTAATGTCAATTGGCTAATGTAGCACTGTAAAGTCACTGCTGAACCTGCCATTTCATGGTGGGAGCCGCCTTTGGACAATATGTAAGTATGGTAGTGGCATGCCAATGCTGAAAGAATGGACAAAGGAACAGACAGTCTGGACCATCAAATATCAAACTGTCTCGACAATAAAAAAAATCTGAGAAGTTAATGTGAAATTCTTATCTATTGCTTAGGCTTGGCAAAGATAATACATTCATAAATTCTTAAATTCTAGGTGGAACTCTTAGAAAAACAGATAAGGAGAATGCACAGTATTCAAATCCTAGAAATCCCAGAATGGGAGGAAGGTAAGAAGCTTCCATATATTCTGCGTTGTGCTACAGAGAACAACTCACTCTATATTGAGAGCTTATCGTGTGCCTCCAAAAAGGGCACCGTAGGAGACCAGCAACTGCAGAGCAACTCTCCTAAAGTTAATGGATGTAAGGTCAAGAAGGGTCTTTTCCACACAAAGAATTTAGTACATTAAGTTTTATAAGTGGCAAATTTTGATTTTTTTCCTGATGTTGGGCCCTGCATTCAGCAAAATTGTGCTCTTCCATGCCCAGAAAACTTGCTTTCCAAGAAAATAAGTGCTATCAGTTAATGTAGTCTAGCCAAGTTGTGAGTCAAATAAAATAGCACTGGAAAATGTATTTATTCTAAGGGCCATTGCAGCAGAGATTTGTGTATGGGAGAGAGAATTTCCTCACCTGAAAAATGTACAGTTGTATCTGGACTTTGATGTTCAACTGACTTGCTTTGTGATTTTGCTGAGATTTCATGTTGTGGCTGAAGTTTTAATTGAAATTCATAAACAAATTGCTATTTTGGAGCATGTATTATGATGAAACTACAGGGCTTGATTTTATAAGTAACTTTGTAGAGCTGAGTTTAAAACTCTATTTTTAGTTTTTCGGTTTTGAAAATAAAGGGACTTGTGCTCAGAAGTTTGAAGCATAGTAAACCAGTAGGTGCTGGCGTGCTGTGACACTCCAGTAATAGGACCCATATAAGCACCTAGGTAAATGTTAGCATACAACATTATCTAACCAGCTCAGTTCTCTTTGCTCATACATTTTACATACTGATCCTGTGTTAGGTGCTGCACATGTCCTAATAGAAATTCTAAGGTAATGATACATGCTCTGGGCAAAATTCAACCCGGTCATAGGTGGATGCAAATCCATTCAACCCAGTGAAATTATGCCCACTGGCATCAGGACTAAATGTGACGTGTTAGCTGAATATGCATTTTAATTTCTTTCTTTCATCTCCCTCATAAGGATATTCAGGGAGTTGAATCACTGTTGATTGATATAGTTATGGCAGAATATGATTTCAAGACTTAGAGCTGGTCAGAAGTTTTTTGATGGAACTTTTTTTTCCAGCAGGAAATGCTAATTTTAGTGAAATTGAAGTGTTTCCTGGAAACACGTCTCCATTTTTGATGGGAAAATATTGAAATGCTTTATTTCAATAAGGTCAAAACATTTCATTTAGACTTCATCATTTTGATAAAAGTTGAAAAGTTTGATTTCGAATCTATCATTTAGACTTTTATATTTAGGCTTGGCAGAATTCAATTTTTATTAGTATAGTATCAATAGATAATATCAATGTTTATTTTTAAGCGTTTTTTCAAATTTTGTTATCAATTTAAATTTTCATAGTTGCTGAAACACGGAGTCAACACCACATGTTTAAGTAAATATCCTTAAATCAAACTCTAACAAGTTCTGAAGTAGCATTTTTCTTCCTTTGCCTACCTGTAGATATCCATTATTACCTATTGAAGTATTTTTTCATCATTGTGTGTGTGTACTGTGAAATAACCATTTATCGACCTTTACTGATAAAAAGCTAATCCCTCCAACCCTATTTATATCATATTATAAATTATAAGATGAAAGTTTGGTTTGACCTTAAAAAAATGCTTTGGCCTTGTTGAAATGAAATGTTTTGATAGTGTCAAAACAAAATGTTTCAGAATGTTTCATGATGCAAAAAATTCAGAGATTTCTACTTTTTGCCTTGATTCAGGACTCTTTCAATCTAATGAGGCAGTTTTCCCCCTAATTTAGAGTTAGACTTGAGGCTGTGAGAGTCACAATTCATTTCCTGGTTCCCTTTGTCTTCCAAGTGGGAAGAAATCACCTACTGGTCCATACCAGATTACTTCCCTTTCTGTTTGAGCTGAGGTGGGCTGACACATCATTGGGGAGCCAGTGGGCTGAAGCCTCTGCCTACTCCCTGCCCAGCTGTACAGAAAGGGTGAAGAATCAGCACTGCAAAGGTAGCCATGCCCCGCACACTGTGAGACATGGAGCCTCTTGTCCTTTTATGGGCGCTCAATAGATCTTGCCCTCACACAATATGTCACTTTATGTTTGGTTTCCTTAATCCTTATTATTACTCAGATTTGAATAAAAGTGAAGAGAGCTTCTTTTCTCAGGGCTGAGGGCCAAATTCAGCCCCACTTGGCTTCAGTGACTGGTGAATAAGTATAATTGAAGTTAGATCTTGGATTTGTCTTCATTAGCATACATGAAATCCACCTTCTCCATATGACACATCCACCATTCCTTGGGGCTAAGTTTTGCAATCACTGGAACTACACAACTTGTAAATCGGCAAAGAATTTGATCCATGTATCTTCATTTAATATTGATTGATTAGCTCCCCTCATGATGCTTTGAAATACTTACGCCAAAACTAAATGTATACAGAAATTATCTTCATTGCCATATTCTTTAATCTCAGAGCTATACATTAGAGTCTAGCTATCATGTTTCTGTTAGCACTAGCCATTTTTTATATAGGCAAGCTGGAAAGAATGCACTTCTTCTTATGAGCCAAACTATTTGTACATACATTGATGTATTCCAGATATTTATGTTATTGTTTGATCAATAAGCATTGAAGACTAGAAGGCTGTTACCAAATTCTACTAAAAAAAAAAAAAAGGACATTAGTCCCTGCTTGCCACCAAATTTCACCACTTTTTTTTAAGATATAAGGATTTTGATCCCATAATCCTTCCTCAGCCAAAAGTTTCAGTCAGTGGGAGATTTTCCTGACTAAGGACACCTGAATCACATCCCTTGTCCTTTACAGGGCTCGTGGCACCAAATTCTACCATTGCTCTTCTCGCTTATGTGTTTTTAAATCATTGAATTTCTCATATTAGTGCAAATCCTGTCTCCTACCTGGATGAAGTCATTAGTCTTGTTTTACACCATGATATATTGCTAAGTGACAACTTGCACTGTGTATGTATTGTTACTCCACTCACATGCCTATTGAAGACATTACTGGTACGAGGAATGCAAACCTAGTGTTGCCAGTGAAAGATTTCTTTTTTTAAAATCATAGAAAGCATGTGCTCTTAAGAGCAGGACAGACTGCCCTTTTTGCTGCAGATTAAGAAACAAAAGGATTAGTTTCAAGAACATCAGGCACACTTGCCAGGGTTAGACTTAGCACATTGCTCATGTATCTGCAGTATGGTGCAGTTTTCTGGAGAATTACCACAGAAGGAACTTGAATTGATCTAGTTGGCTCATTTTCAAATAATAATTGTTAAAAGCCAAGTTAGTTTAATGTCAGTGGAGACAAATAACTGAGAGCTTAAAAATATAGGGCCCCAATTCTCATTTACTGCTCTGGCAGTATAAAAGGTACAAACCTAATAAAGTCCTTTTTTCACTGCCAGAGCAGTATGAAGAAGCCTTAGTGTAAATGAGAATTAAGTTAATAATTTGAGGACTAAATGTAAGGTAAATGATAAAATAATCAATTGTGTTGAATTTTGTTCTGTGAACAATTCTGGTTGCTAGTCCATGCTTTCCACTTCTCTGAGAGATTTTTTGAAGAGGTTTAATTTTTGCACCACTTTCTTCTCCTCTCCACGATACATTGATCAATGCCAATTCATTTCACACACATCTGAGGGAGCAAAAATTCTGTTCAGATGACACAGTGAACAAAGCCTACTGCATCATCATAATTCTACTGGTCAGGGCACAGGACAGGAAATCAAACTTCACCCTTAGGGGTTCGGTTAGGGTTCATGCTGTTCACTTTGCCAGGGGCCTGGCTGCAAACTAATCCCTTTAATTTGCTTGTAGGGCAGATTCTGAATTGTCCTCTCTGGGCAGCTCCCCCAGCCCAGCAGAACTGAAGTGCAGGATGCTGTGGCCACACCTCTCTCCCCGATGATTCCTTTTGCGACACCCCGACCTCTCCGCTGGACAACTCCTAAAGTAGGGACTAGGTAGTAGTGTGGCTTAGGGTTGCCCTGCACAGCCTGGGGAATCCCTCACACCAGGGTTATAATCTGAGGGCTCGTTAAAATGGCCAGTTAAACGGCTGAGCCACTGTACTTGGTCTGCGGTGAAGCCCAGAATTGAGGCCATAGTATTTTAGCACTGTCAACATGTGTCTCTGTTGGTTCATGTATTCACAAATGTCTATATCTCAACCGGCTCAATTTTTAAACCCATGCTTATGTTTGAATTTCTTTGAAGTGCTGAATAGTGCTTTAAGACACTTGGTGAAGAGTAAGGAGAAAGCTTCTGCTTTGAGGGACTGTTTTATTAGAGTTCAAGAAGGCCAAAAACACCTCTCTGCTGTTTGATGGTGTCCTGATGGATAGAAAGTGAAAACATTTTCATTGCTTTGGAGAATTGTAGAATTTGGCCTAATTCAAAAGACTGTGCTTTCAAATACTGAACTCCATTTCACTGGTTAAAGCCCTAAATGCATCTCTGATTACCTGCTTATTACATATTGATAGTGGTAAAAGTAAATTTATTATGTATTGCTTATACACATGAATATTTTGAGCATATTCCTCCCATTCTACCACAAAAACATTTTAACATAATTTTTGAATAATAAATTATGAACTATGATCCTTGTTGTGCATGGTAAATGTTAACTGTTGTATTGTTTGCAGATTTTAAGCCATCAGTGTTTTTTGAGATGTTGCAAAATCATGACCCCTTTAAAAGAAAAACAGCACTAAAGCATTCCTTCCATAGCAACTATATTCATAGCAGCAATCTACCACAGTCAAACTAAATAAACCATCAAGAATTCCAAGCTAGAAATGAGTTGTTGGGAGATCTCATTATCATATTCTGTCTGAGGTCTCTTGATAGGCAAATGCAATAATATTTTCACTAGTGTAAGGCTTCCAAGTAGTGCTGGAAGTAGATTTCAGTGAAGTTGAACCTCACTGTTGCTGGTGGTGACAAAATGTGACTTTAAAGTACTTAGATGGGCATCAGCCGGTTTTCCTGAATGCAGCCTACAAATAAGTGACAGAGGCGGAAAAGTTTTTTGTTGTTTTCCTCTTATTTTTCTTCCTTGCCTCAACGACCTACTGTTGATTTGGAAACCCACTGCTCTGTACAAAGGCTTATGATTCCCAATTTGTCTTGCAGTGCTGGGAATCAAACTGAAACATCTTGAGTGTTGAGTGTCAGCACACCAGAGTGGAATAAGCCCCTATGCATACCAGTAAAAGTCTACATTCCAATCCAGACATTGTTTCAAGTTGAACACTCAAGAGACAAAGTTACATTTAGAGATTATAATTTTTAATTTGTTTTATTCAGTATTACAACTTAATTGCATTCTAAGCCAACAGAATGGTTTATCGGGAGGAAAACATACAATATAGTTTACTAACAAAATACTTTTCCCCATTTCTTTCATACTTTTTTAAATGGATGCAATCTTTTTTGGGGATGAGGTTGGGGAGAGAGAAGTAAATAGAATACAAAAGCCTGAAAATAAATTATCCAGCGCAAACCAAAATTTTGCTTTTTTCTGTCTCTGTATTTGAAAGTATGGAAGGAGACATTCAACTTTTAATTTTCAAACTATCTATAACTTTTACTGGCACATAGCAAGGGGGAGAGGTTTTGTCTAATTCTCTCTTATGATTATGTCACTGAAGTCTAATACAGTTTTTACATCTCATTAATACAGCACATAATTCAAGGATCTGACTTTAACCTATGAAACGTACCACAGATCATAGGATGATACTAATCTACACATTGAGCTAGATTCTTGGTTTATGTATAACAGTGTACCTCCATTGAAATCAGCTGAATATCTGACCCACTGTTTTTTTCTTATTTTAAGAAAGAAAAATATTAAGGGATGTCAGTCACTAAGGTTAGCACAATATATTTCATATAAAATTTGTTCAGTGATAACCATTACTATGCTGGATAATGATTAGTTTCCAGACCACTTGGAAGGGAGAAAATTACTAGTGCAAACATTTGCACCAACTTGCAAAAACCTTGGTCTCCTTCACAAATGAATGCCTACAAGGGTTCATGTCTATTTAGAACTATTAATGCCACATCTTTCATCCCTACTATATTAGCTGCTGTTCTAAACACAAGATCTGATGGCGTGCGTGTGCACACACACACACAAATAATGTGTAAGGGAAAAGGTTGGTGCCATAGATCCTCTCATTTATGGGAGTTTCTAGAACAACAAGGGCCCAGGGTAATAGCATTGAAAATTGAATGTAAAGACTTGCCCATAACGGAAGGGCACAGGAACTTAGAGTACCACAGTGGCCACAATACACAATGTTCTCAAAGAAGTGCCAGGGCTTTGACCAATCAATGTTGGGATTTCATTACTTAATAATTACATTCTAGAGCACGAGACACTTATTTAAAGACATTTATAATACTCCCTTGCTAGTGACTGGTCACCTCAGATTCTTGTTTTTGGCTTGGTCTGTGACCCAATGTATCCCAGCTCAATTTGATCTTAGATTTCATGAGGCATGCTGCTTGTTTACTTTGCACATCACTCAGCTTGATTAAGGACAGTAAACTCGTTCATTTCACTTCTGTTTTATAGTGAGTTTCACTTTCTGGTTCTCATGCAGGACTCAGGACCACAGTGCTGTTTGGGTTTGTCACACTGCAAGGAAATGCTTACATTAAAAAAGCTAAAAAGCAGTTTCCTATTGAAATCAAATAAAATCATGAAAACATTTAAATTCTTATTAGGTTCTAAAATCAAAATTTGGAGATTAACACTAATGCTAACACTGATACTGGCCCTTTAATACACACAGACAGAAATGTGTCCAGAACACTCATTACCGGCTCTCACATAAAAAGAACAAGCTACTTTTTGCATTTTAGAGTTGTCTTACTTTAGCAACAAATCTGAAGAGGAAACTGAGCAATTCTGCCATCAGATAAGAAAACAAGACTAGATACTACTGTGGAGAGACTAGGTCCGGGAAAAGTACAAGTAAATAGTATTCTAGAACTAGAACTCTCAGCCATTAATTATTTTGGAAAACTAAAATAAAATAACCCAACTTTTCTTTAGTCACAAAAACTACCAACCGGCCATACAAGATAAGAAAAAAGACTTGTACATTTTCCCCTGATCCATTGGCTTCCATGGTGCAGGATCAGAATCCAAAAAAGCAACACTATATATAAGAGTTGACTCTAACCAAGAATCAGTACATGTCATGCTGGTGTGACCAGTGTGGTCATTCTTCTCTCATGTTATATATCTAGAATTAACAACAGAAGCAGTGTCTCTTTATTATCTTTGTGCTGGAAAGTGATTGACTGCAAGAGTTCAAATAATTTATAACACAGACATCATTGTGAGAACATGGTAAGGCTTTGTGACTTACAATAAAGTAGAAGCACTGGATCTTGTGAATGATGCAGTAAGAGGAAAGAAAACCCCTATCCCCAAGAGTACACACAATGCTATGCAAATTGCTATAAGGATCTAAAGCTGAACTGAAGGAGACAGAAAAAGCACTGCTTCACCCACTTTTGTACCACAGCCTTCTGATACGAAAAACAAAGTGAAACATATCCAGTCCTCAGCCAGCATTACCCACATTTTTTTTGGCTATGAATGACCTTGCACGGCTGCTCTCTGTGTTGTACTGGCTGTGTGGGTAAATTGCTATCATTTCCCAGAACTGTCAGGCTGGCACTTTTCACAGATATACTGGTCTTTTCATTATTTAAAATTATTTTATGCAAATAAAGTTTAATATGTTGTGATGGGGTATTGACCAGAAGCCAGAGAGGAAGGGGTTAATAGAGGCCTCATGGGACTGCCACATGCTGTCCCAGAAAGGAGCAGTGGAGGCAAGTCCTCCAAGCAGCCTAGGGAGTCTGCGCAGGAAGCAGCCAATTAGAGGGAGGCTGCATGGGGCAGCCAATCAGAAGGCTCACATAAAAGAGCTGCAAGGCCCGACAGAGTCAGTTGCTGCCCGGAGTCCAAGGAGTGAGGACTCTGTTCCTAGTGGGCTGCAGGAAGGGTAGCACCTTGGACAGAGCAATTGCTGGCAGGGACTGACAGAGCAAAAAGGAGCTCCTGGCTGGCTGCTGGGACTTGCTGGCTGAATACACTGAGAAGAGGGCAAAGAAGGTGCTGGGACAGGGAATTGAAGCACCATTGATCAAAGTTAAGGAGACGCAGCAGGAGGCTGCTATCTACAGGGTCCCTGGGTTGGCACATGGAGTAATGGATGGGCCCACATCCCTCCCACTCACCATTGAGGAAGTAGCTGGACTATTGAACTGAGATACTTCCCTGTTCCCCCCACCACCACCACCACCAGAGAGGGGGGAAACATGAATGGTGACACGGCTGGAGGGCCAAGTCATGAAGAGGACACTGTGGTATTTGGACTGAGGTGGGTCTGCAGGTGGAGACAATGATGGGAGAGGCACAACCTGTGGAGGGTGCACCAGCTGGAAGAGCTAATCCCCAAGACAGTCAGCAGGAGGCACTGCTATGGTAAGTGAACACCATAACATATGGCAAGTTAATGTCATCCAAGCTGATGATCCTTGAAATGAGTTGAATTATTATCACCTTCTTTATTTACCAACAGCTATGCAATTTACTATTTTAAAATATAGGCAGATGTCACATATAATAAAGTACAATATCTGATCCATCTCAAAGAGAGATATTTTTGAACACTCCCCCAGTTTGCAAGTCTTTAAAATATTTTTATTTTTATTTTTTAAGTCATAACCAGCTAGCCCTTCTTCAAGACCTAAGATCATCTAGATACTAGGATATTCATCCTATTATACCAGCCAGGTTAGACTTAATAAATATAGTGTGCTGGCTGCATTAGCATATTGAATTAATTGCAAACTATTTATCCTCACTATCCCTCCACATTCCTCTTCTGTACATTGAACAGGAGTAACAACATAGAGCTCTGTAGTACCTTCAACAGGAGAGCCCTTGTGCAGAGGACAAATTGTACAGTACTAATGTCTGAGTCCTTATAGAAAGAAGTGGACACACTCAAGGGACTCCTACCTCTGCTAGGATCTGCAGACATCTCATCAAAATGTCATGTCAAAGAATGCTCATAAATCTAAAAAAATCTTTACAGTCACTACAGCCTGAGCTGTAGAGTAGGAGATCAATGACTAATGAAACAAGTGCAGTTTCTATCTTATAGAATCATAGAATATCAAGGTTGGAAGGGACCTCAGGAGGTCATCTAGTCCAATAACCAGGCCTATATCTTGGTTAACCAAGGTCAAGGAACATGAGGGCTCAAATTGTCAAACCTCCTCACCATAATCCTCTCAGCGACTCAAAATGGATACTGGCTTCTTTAAGACTATTTATTTGGCCCACTGCCCGTCCCCTCCAATGGGAAAATGTTGATGATAATCATCAGCAGTAAACCCTAGCACCTCCTTTCCAGCTTTCACAAGCCAGGAAGGACATGGTGACATGGAGAATTCCTGAACCTGCATCTGCAGAACCTGGATGAACAAGACTAGCTGAAACTCAGTTAGTGAAGACTGTGTTTTTGTCCACCTGAGACACTGTTCATTTCCACAAGTGTAGACAGTTCAGGCCAAATCTGAAGAATTTTATGTCCAAACATGAACACTTTTCAAAGCAAAAAAATACCAAGATAGCTACCTACCAGTCAACCAGAACAGCTACTGCTTTACCGGAATTTATGGAGAAGCCCAAGTCAGTAGACATTTTATCTTCAAAAAAACTGTATGTCATAATTGGTCAGCTTCAGCATTTAACTTTTGCAAGTAGAGCTCTACCCATCTCCTCTTTCAGTTCTTGTATATTGGGTCATCTGTGAGGATGAAGACAATGGAGAAAGTATTGAGAAGTCCACTGATAGTGGAGGTCAAAGTCTATTATAAAGCCTTACCAAACCATTGAAAGCCTGGTTATTAGTGGGATGAACAACCTTGCCTCTTAAGGCTGCCTGAAAAATCACTGGTACCATCCACCACCAAGGGGAATAATTATAATAGGTCAGTCACTCTTTCAGGATTAGTGCTTCCAAACTCATAACAAAGGAAGAAATGATTGGTCCATGACAGAGAGGTAATATCCCATCACCCTACCCTTTGGTATGTCCAGCCTGATACATAGAGCTTATGACCACCATGACATTCTGAGCCGAGTCCAGAAGAATTGTCATTTACATAGTGCTTGGTGATTTCTCTGTGAGTCAGCCTCCACAATTCCAGAGCCACTGTAGTAAGTAATCTGGTGAACCCAACTTTTAATTTGGAGTGGGTACACCATCACCAACCCTACTCTATCCCCGTCCTGGGACTCAGAACTCAATCCCTTGGGGCAAGAGAGCTGCATTTGTGCTCAGATGGAAAAAGCACCATATGCTGAACTGTCCATATACCTAGCATCGTTGTACGGTATTGTGAGACTATACAGTCCTGATGTGAATTGTGACAAAACAAATTTTAGTTTAAGTGTGCTGAAAAGAGAATGCTGGGGTTGGCTTAATGGAAGGTGAAGGAATTGTCTGTTGTTGACCTGAGAAGTTCAGCCAGTAAAGACCACTGTATACATAAGTCATTAGAAAATGATACACAAATCAAAAGAGGTGATATATATTTTATTCTATTTTAATTTATTCTCTATCCCAGGCCTCCCTTCAAGTAATACAGGCGGCTCACAGAAAGCAGAATATATCCAGGGGTTTTAAGTCACAGACAAAAATGTAATACTAAAGTTGTAGCTAACTAATTACAGACATATTAAATAAATAAAGGAAGAGGTGGGAGCCAACATTTCACTTTAGGCTAAATCCTAATTCCTTACTCCAATAAGTGGAACTGAGGTAGTACCTGAGGATTTAGCCCAATATGAAGAAATTCTCTCCTTCTCATCCTTTCTCAGATATCATCTCACTTTTCTAAACCAGTAAGTGATTTCCTGAATTACCAACAGCATATTTACAGGGTTTGCAAGTAGCAAGTTAACACTTATCCACTCTTCAAAGGCATATTTTTGAGTGAATTTGGTGTTAACAAAAGCGAGGGACTAATATCACTGCTTTATAAAAGGCATAATGCAGGCAGATGCTGTGCAAATTTCCCACACATCTCTGCCAATGAATCTCAGTCCTGACCTTAGTACCACATGCTATTCCAGTCCTGGGCATCTGTTGAGTACAGTCTGTTAAATATGCTGTGCTGTGCGATTTGGTTTTCTGATAGGGACAAATAGGGATTAGGCTGAAATGACCAAACTCATGATGATATAAAAACACAATTTGAATCCACGTCTGTAGACATGGGTTCTAATTATGGGCTACCTTGTATTTTCTTTATCTGTTCTACAATGTCTAGTTAAAAATCAACTCCCAAACAAAAATGGCTCTGCTTGCATCTATATTCATGAAGAAAATATGTTTTATGTGTCTATTGTTCTCTTGGAACTCTCTGTATAGAGCAGTGGTTCTCAAACTCGGGGTCGGGACCTCTCAGGGGGTCGCAAGGTTATTACTGGGGAGTCGTGAGCTGTCAGCCTCCACCCCAAAACCCTGCTTTGCCTCCAGCATTTATAATGGTGTTAAATATATTTGTGTTTTTAATTTATAACGGGGGTCGCACTCAGAGGCTTGCTGTGTGAAAGGGGTCACCAGTACAAAAGTTTGAGAATCACTATAGAGATTAACTATTTCCTCCATGGGGAAACTTTGAAGTTCCTCCTGTTAGAACCAGCTCCACTCCTATCATATAGTTTCTGTTTTTTCCCCTTTGTCATTATTTATTACAAGAAACACCTACCTGAAAACAGAATCTTGGTTCCCAAAGAGTAGAGCAAGTTAGGAATTTTTGAAAAAATGTTTTTTGTTGGAAAATGCTGAAACCATTTTCCCCCCCACAGAAACATATTGGTTTCATATTGGTTTCAACAAAACATTCATCAGGTGCAGAGTGGAATTTCTGGTCAAGAGAAAGTCACCCCCCAGTGTAGCCAGTAGCCCAGTGGTTAGGGAACTAAGCTAGGATGTGGGATTCAGAACAGGGACTTGAACTTGGGTGTCCCATATCCCATGTGAATGCCCAAATCACCCTGCTGTTGTCTATAGTAGGGTGGGAGTTTCTCTCTGGTTCATACATTTTGAAAAAAAATGTGAAAGGTCTCAGTTTTATCATTCACTTGGATGAAAATACATGTCAAAACCTTGAAATTTTTCATGAAACAGAAATATTGTTTTCCAGCCATTCCTACTGAAAAGTTCATCTATTCCTAATGTCTCAGTTAAATCAAGAGAGCCTCACCCTCTGTAACATCAGTCATCCTCACAGAATCCAAGTGTGATCCCACAAACAGAAAATTTTGACCTAATATGAGGATAATGTATTAGGGGCATTAGACTATTTGTCGTACTAGTTCCTCTACTAAGAAAAAGTAGGGACAAAAATATAGAAAACATGATAGTGTACATGAACAAAAATGTCATGAAGGATAACAGGTTGCAAAGTTCTCTATGAAGTACCCAAAAGAGTGCATTTTGAAATATATCTAAATCAATAAAATATTCTTGACCTTTCTAGGGAGAAACATATTGTTTTGAGGATGCTCCTCATTGCTAGCTGAAATTACCAAAGGCACCAATAGTAGCTGTCCAAGAAAGTAGTAGAAACCAAGAAAATGAACACTAAATATGTCTTCAGAATCTGTGGTGAAATATGGGTAACTCCTAATGTGGAAATACCAACAACCCACAGTTAATGTAGATGTTTTGTTATCCATGCTACTTTCCCCAAAATGCAAGAATCATGTACCATACTACTGCATAAAGCTCATAGTCATGGGATCATAAAAAATAGAGCTGGAAAATACCTATTAAATTACCCAGCCTATCTCCCTGTCATTGCAGAATTATTCACTATGGGGAAATTTGCCCTCTCTATTTTTTAAAATTAACAATTAGCCAAACTGAGTAGTATTCATTTCAGCATTACTTATAGCTATGGCTTGGAGATCTTTTGGAAGGTAGAGGTCATTAAGTCAACTTCAGGAAGATTCTGATCTTCAGGCTCTGGGCCTTCAGTGGTCATTGCAGGGTACTTGCCATCTAACAGTTGAAATATAAATTTCTCCAGATGTTGGGGAGTTCTTTTAGGTCTGGTCATGGGCGTAGTTTCTAAAGTGGCTCTAGTATCTGTAGATTGTAGTTTGCTTCAGTGGTATATTGATCCAGATAAGAGACACAAAGTCACATTATATGCACACTCCTGCAGCTTGGTAGGCATGGATTTCGAACAAATAACATCTGTGATGGCATGACCTTGAAGCTGAAGTCATGTGGCCATGTCCTTTGCTATCTCACCTGGAAGTTCCAGTTCTGGAGCACAAATGCATTAGTGACTTCAGAGTAAAACATTGATTTTGGGTATGGGGGGGGGGGGAGGGAATAGGAATGTAGTGTTCCAGAATCGGGTTACAAGGCTAACAGTATCGATTCCTTCACTAATTAGGGATTTTTGAGACTGGTCATATGATGTGTCATATGGGCATTTTGAGAGTTGGTTCAAGGCACAGGTAATTTACCATTCACATACCTATAACATACATGCACTGTACTGAAGAAAAATGTTAACTGGTAGGAAGGTAACTCCATGATAAAGAACAAATGGGGTTACTAGAATTTCTTGGTGTCTGCTAAACCGACTGACATATAAAAATTCAGTGTCAACATTGTATGAGTGAATTGGGCACATTTAAACACCTTTTTCATCCGTGTTCTTGTTGTCGTGATTTCCTGAGGGGACTCTTAGTGGTAAAAAGACAACTAATATGTCAAACTAGACAGTAAATGGATATGTGATGTCGAGTTCATTTAAACCAACTTGTCCTATTACAACATATATGCAATTTTTGTGTGTGTGCATTTTTGATACTGATATAAAAATATTATTACCAAATTTCCCAGGGATACTAAATGGCCAGGTGCCAAATTCCAATCTCATTGAAGCCCATGTGAAACTCATATTGAATTGAGTGTGAGCAGGGTTTGGTCCTAAAAATGTATTTCAAACCATTTAAGAATTTTTAAAAAAATCAAATTATTTTGGACCAGATCCTCAGCAGTTGTAAATTGATTTCAATGGAGCCGTGCTGAGATACAACCAGTGCAGGATCTAGCTCATTATCTTTCCTTATTCTAAATAGTTAAGTCACCAAAATTTAAGCACATAATTTAGATAAATATTAAATTCTCCTGCATGAACATACTTTTTATATATTCTACAAAGGATTGAAAAGTTGCATGTTACTTTTTAAAGCAGGCAGGTGTCATTATTATGTAAATCCATCCATAGCTATTGCAGCTTCACCCTAATACAAATAACTATTTTGATTTTGTGCCTCTGGGCAAATGCATTTAACTGCAGTGCACTATCTGAAAGCGCCGTTATGTGTTTTGTACTAGAATGTAAGATTTTTAACAATATACAAAGTGTTCACTTGTGGTTTCAATCATTGCAGTGTGCCTGGGAGCAGCATTGCAGCCTCTCTTGAGCAAGCTTAAATGACTTACTGTAGAATTTAAACTATTGCACAAAATGAAAAGTAGAAGAAAAATGTCAATAAAATTGCAAGGCAGAAGTAAAAACCTGTATAACATTCTGAAACATTGGGAGTTCTATTCAGAAGAAATTGCAGTATATGCCCACTTCTGCAGCATGAAAGGTCATGAATTGGGTTTCCACATTCTGCTGAGCTACTGTATTAAGTAGGAAACCTCACCCCAGTTACAGTCATATTTGTGTACATCCCTGCATACTTTCCCTAGAAAGCATTGTGAGGGTGGCAACACCATAATATATTTTCCCATCCATGATCTTTTAACACATACAGCACTAATCCTGATTTGCATCCCCCTCGCCCTCCTGACATCCCCTGCCCTTCTGCCTCGGAAGTATTTTAAGAATGTCAAAGTTAATGCCAATAGGAGTTAGAGAGCCAGTTACATAGCCCCTGAATCCTCCATGCAAAAGCTCTTTGTAGGCAGTGATTTTAAATGGATAGGTTTCTGAGCCATGGCAGGCAAACTCAGTGCACATCCTAGTTCTCTGGCATGCCTACACACATGCCCATCTGCTAGAGTGGCATTGTGCCCACTCAAGGTAACATCACAGTTTGGACAGGAGACAGTTGCCAAGTTCAGTAGGTTTATAAAGATAGCCTGCAAAGCAAATGATTCTTTTTCACCCTGCAAGATCCTCTTGAGGCAAGAGCTACCAAATTAGGCCCATGCACCCACATTTCATTACTAGAGATCACATATCTTGACACCTAGTGTAGAACACACATAAGGGAATTTTGTATCCCAACATTTGACATGTTTGTTCCAGGCAGTTTGTGAGAATGAATACCCAAGTCATAGGCTCTTAATGTGGATGAAGAAATAATAATAGTAATAATTAATAATAAAATAAAATCCCAGATTTCACCTGAACTTACAGAAAGTTATGTTACCATAGCAAGATGTATGACCTGTGCTGGTAAACCCTAATGATCATTACCCAGTCTCAAGAGATCTCATGTTACTATTTTGACTGAACTAAATCCTAAAGGGTAACAAAGGGTAAGTGTACATAAATTTGGCAGTCTTTGCTCAAATACATTGCTGGTGTAAGAGCAGTGAGTTGAGTTACATTGAGGCAGTGGTCCCCAAGCTTTTCAGGGTCAGGCACCCCCACCCCTGTTTGGGCCCCCTCCCCCCTGGAGTGGGACTGCAGCTCCCAGGAGGATGAGGGGGGACATGGATGGGGTAAGGGGGCCAAGGCTGGGGTCACAGCTAGGGGTGGGTCTGAGGCCAGGAATGGAGCCACGGCTCGGGGTTGAGTCTGGGAGCGGGGCCAGAACCTGGGCCGGGTGTGGAGCCACAGCTGGGCTGAGGTTGGGGGGCTGTGGCTGGGGGTGGGGCTGGGGCAAAGCTGGGAGAAGAGTAAAGCTGGATGGTGCTCCCTTGCCATCCCCTGTTGGGGCTGACCTGGCCTCCCCAACCCCCCAAACGTTCCTCCATGCCCCCCTAGGGCATGCCCCACAGTTTGGGGACCTCTGCATTAGGGATCCATTTGTCTTCTCATGTCTAAGTGTATAGAGCCTAATTCAGCTGATTGGAAATATGATTATGATGAAGATCCAGGAAAATTATTTTTTTTCCAGTCTAAAAGTGATAGTAAGGGCCATATTATTAAAGTGGTCTCAACCTGGCCTGTACTTTTATAGGCACAGTTTTGTTCATGAATTATTTACAAGTACAACAAATTGTGGTCACCAATACACTGTGTGCCCTTAAAAACTTGCTGTTTATCACTTTTGCCTGATTTTATCTATGGTGTTACCTATTTTTAAGCATGAGGAAATTATTGAAAACCAGTTAAATGCAAGTGAGGACTCTGACTACTAGCATTTAGTTATCTAGCTAGCTGAGTGCAGTCAGGTAGTTAACTGTCTACTTAGCATTTGCATCTACAGTTAATTGTGCCTGAAAAAGAGATGACTGTTATAAAAAGAAACCCAGAAACTAAAAGCTTGATACTGAGAAGTGCTGAGTGCCTGCAAGTACCATTAAAGTCAAGGTGAAGTAGAGGTACTCGGTGCCTTCCATGATGGGGGGGAGGGATAGCTCAGTGGTTTGAGCATTGGCCTGCTAAACTCAGGGTTGAGAGTTCAATCCTTGAGTGGGCCATTTAGAGATGGGGCAAAAATTGGGGATTGGTCCTGCTTTGAGCAGGGGGTTGGACTAGATGACCTCCTGAAGTCCCCTCCAACCCTGAGATTCTATGAAGCTTTTCTTCAACCTACCTATGTCTTATGCCAGCAATGCTCATGTTAGGATTGTCCTCTGGCATCTGGACAAAGACTAAATGCGTTTTCAACTGAATCCTTTATTCTTCCATGGCTACTACTCCTGTTCACTGAATCTGCCTAATCACATCCTCAGCACATGCAATTAGAATAATGCCTAATTAACACAAGAGAAAGGCAGACTTGTTCAGAGGTTCCCCATGATTTCAGTTCACAGCAGGCAAATGGGTTACATTCCTGTAATACGGCATTTGCTATGATTATTTCATCCACCTCTTCTCATCCACCTTAGTTCTGGAACCCAGTGCTTGTCTGTTATGCAAAGCAGATTGTTCTTCAAAAACGTTTAAAGATTATGATGGGCAAATAGATTGTTTGATACCTTAGGCTTTCACAACATTGCTGAATTTACCTTTTCATGAAGATAGAGACAAATGAGGATATTAAACAAAGTCATGAGATGATTATAGATGAAGGTGATGTGATATAAACAGAAGGAATACAAATCTTGGTACTGCAAGGCACCGGGATTTCCCCATGACTTAAAGAAGATGTTTTCATCAAAATGTGTAGGGGTCATCTCAGTACTCTTATTACTCAAACTCCTTGCCGCTTTTGAGATAATCCATCACAGGATACTTTTGATCAGCTGACACAACACAGCTGCAGTTGATGGACAGAACTGGTGATGAGATGCCACAATAAGCTGATGATATCCAGTTCTATATCTCATTTTCCCCATTGATACAAAATGACAAATGTCAAAAAATGACACAACACCTACAAGAGTCTTCTGCTGGAGGAAGAGCAGCTGGCTCAACCTGAGCAAGACTGAAGTGATGCTGTTTGGGAAAGGGAGATGCCCCGAAAAAATAACTGGCACATTGATCTCCCCTTCCAGCAAAGCTGTTTGTCCCAATTCATCAAAGTGTTGCGAAAGTGCCTTTTTTCACCTTTTAACTAGCTAGAGAACTTCATCCTGGAGAAGAACCTGACCACAGCGATCTATGGATTTGTCACCTTCAGACTGAATTACTGCAGTCACTGGGGCTAAATATAGATACAATGCAGAGGATCAGATCACAGAGAATACCAGGCCACTGTGAGCACATCCTACCTGTGCTAAGGTCCCTCCACTGGCTCACAGTCCACTTCTGGTGCCAATTCAAAGTCTTCATCCTGATCTTTGGCATCCCTGTCTTGTTGGGTGTGGAGGGTCACTGTCTATTAGTCTATCCAAGTGCTTCTTCAGTGTACCTCACCCCTGATTTGAAGGTCCATAGGACAATGAAGGATCTGTTAAGTCTCCAGTAACTCCTTGACCTGTCTCCTGAGAATGCCAAAAATGGTGCAAATAATGTAAACTGAATGCAGATATTTGTCCCTTGGAAATTGGACAGAGACAAGACTCATAGATCACTGAATGGTCATGAGGTGCTAACAACTTTTGATCACTTCAACCTGGGTAAAAATTTTATTTTTTAAAGTAAGAAATAATAATTACAAATAAATCACTGGCCTATATGCATTCATAACTTGTATAAATAGAACTGTTAAGATAAATTTCAGGTGCGTGATACACAAAGAGTAAGTATGGTCCAATTCTTTAGCTGTATACCTGGTCTAATCAAGAATAATGACTGTAATCATAGCACATTTCTTTACCTAAGCTGGGTAGAGTCGTTCTTCATATCTGCTGCCTCCTATTAAGCAAGAGAACCGAAAAGGGGACTCATGACTGATATTGCTCCATTCAGCCAGCGCAGCAGGTCACTAGATAATGGCTAGCTTGGCAGGGGTCCAGAGCAAGGAATTCTGCATAGATGTTCTTCACCACTGGAAGTATGGTGGAAGAAAAGCATTATCAGAGAGAGTAAATGAGTCAGGGATAAAAGGAAGAAAAAAGTGATGGAAAATTATTCTGTTTTAAAAGATGTCATTGGATATTTTCAAAAGGCAAAATTTATTTTTTGTCTTCTGACAAATGAATGTAAAAATGTGCATGCCTTGTGGCCTAAAGGACAACACAGTGGGATCAATATTCTTTTTGTACTCTATGAAGCTTGAGATTAAAGTCCCCATGGATAAACTGAACATTCTTTAAAAGTGACCAGAAGCAAACAGTGTCTGTTTGCTGGTACTTTATTACAAAGATACTACTGAGAATTGCTGAGAATATTATTTGATCTTAAACAGGTTGACCAGATGATTGCAGTTGGCTCCAGTACATGAGATGTTTTCTGCAAATTATTGTTTCTGGTTACAAACCTTTATAATATCTCAGAATGAATTATGTATGTATTTCATGTTTTCTTTTCTCTTATCAGCCTTGATGTTCTCATTTCAAGTTTCACCCTAGCCTCCTAATAATGCAATATTGAGGCCATTCAGACACTAATTATGCCTCCATGGCTTTCTTGAAATGACTAAATCAGCATCAGTTCTATAATTATCATTAGCAAGTTTGTATCAGTGCCTCACATCACATGAAAAGCTTAACTTTAAATGATTTATGAATATATGCATCTATAACATGGAATATGCACTCTTTAATTGTATGCATATACGTATATGATACACATATGCACACATTTTAGGTATGTGTACCTGTCTAGATACACATACACATTTGTGTGTACAGTATACAGCGCTGTACATAATTTAAACACAGTTCTACTGCATGAAAAATATATTTACTATCAGATACTAACAATATTGTTTCCCTAATTTAATGAGTTGTTATATATGAGAATACCGAATACCAAATGAATACAGTGCATTAAACATTACCAGTATTTAAACAGTACAAACATAAGCAAGCATTTCTGATACACAAGACTAGTTCTCAGACTTGATGACTTCTTAATTTTCATTATGTTTAAACAGAAACCTGGCAAAAATGATTGACAGGACAGGAAGAAATATCCAAATGCAATTCCTCTATATTTTCATCATTTCTAAATTTGAATTATTCATGTTGCCAGTAGTCATTTGTCATGAAAACAAATCAAGATACATATACTACAGTGCTATACTTCCATATGTTTATAAACTGTTTACAGTGCATCATTCATATACCTTAAGAAGGACATAAATATATGGGCAAAAAGTATTGGAAACTGTACAAAATAAAACCATTTTCATAACTTTAGCCTCGGTGATAAATCCAACATATATTACAGAAAAAAAGCATAGTATAGATGGAATATAGACTTCTTTAAATCAAGTATTCCTGAAAAGAATATCTCTATTCCTGGGAACTGAGAGACTTAAGAACTCATATAAACCTCACTTTCCTGTGAGGTGGTGCAATATGTCACAAAACATTATGCCAGCCAATGACAACTAATATTGCATCCGATGAAGTGAGCTGGAGCTCACGAAAGCTTATGCTCAAATAAATTTGTTAGTCTCTAAGGTGCCACAAGTACTCCTTTTCTTTTAACTCATATTTTAAATATTTTAAAATTCTATAGCCTTTCCAGTACTGATTCTTTTTTCTTTTTCTTTTTTTTTTTATGAAAAGTAGTGCCAGTCGCTGGTATTTTATGACCTATATTATTAGCCTCTGGGTAGTGGAATGATGGTGCCAAACTAATTATTGCTTTGTCTAATTTTAAATCCAGGTCTAGAGAGATTAACAACTTGCGCATTAATTCCAAGCATCAATAGCCCACCTAACATCATAGTTTTAAATGAATTAAAAAGCCGGCTCTGAAAACTTTTATATATTCTGGGCCAGTCCCTCATCTGATGTAAATTACCATAGCTCCATTTACTTCAATGAGGTTATGCCAAATTATACCAGCTGAGGATCTGGCCCTTTATATGCAGGAAATTATTTTTTTCTTTGATCCATATCAATGTCAGAGGGCAAGACTCTGATCTCATTTATGCTGGCGTAAATCCAGAACAAGTCTGTTAAAGTCATTGGATTGATTCAAAATTTACACTGCTGTAAATGAGATCAGAATCTGGCGAGGAATGTACTTTACTTTAGGTTCCTTAAATGCACATACCAGAGCTGTTGGGGCTTTTGCAGTCTTATGCACTTAACAAAATGTGCTAAGCTACAAGAGAGGATATTCACAAACTTGGAAAGTGTGAATATTACTTTATAGTAGGTACAAAAATAGAAGCTGCAGTGTTTCTCTATTTGCTCCTTCAATTCCTTTATTTAATTTTTGAAGGAATTAGATGCATTAAACAACCAAGGAATTTTAGGAACGCTACTTGAAATTGAAACAATATATTGATAAATTATTACTAGAGATTGTCTCACACCAGAACTTCCAGACCTGAAGACACTCCAGATTTAGGGAAGTTTGGTTCTAAAGTTGGGAACTCTCTCTAATTGTCACAACTTTCCAGTTCCATAAAAATGTGTGCAAATATGAATGATACCAAATCCACTGCAAGGGACAAGTGCTCAAACTACTCCAGTTAGTCTTAAAGTTCAAGAAAAATAAAATAATCTAACAAAGTGTGTAGTACATCAAAATTAAAAACTACGATGGAATTGAAAGAGATTTAGACTATTTTTCAGTAGTTTGCATTATGCATAAAAACATCCTGAAGAAAACATTTCAGCATAAACATTTAATTCAGTGTCAAGATATCACAGGCAGTTGTGCTAATGGAGTCATCTTTGCATCTGTGGCATAGGCTGCTGAATGGCTATGTTGACCCCCTTGATACGATTGGACAGTAGTTTGACTCATTTTTAATTCTGATTAAGTTGTGCAATTGTATCAATTTACGGTCAATGTCCTGAGTACATTTTTTTGTGAGAACTGTTAGCAGGCCTTTTAAAATTAAAAAGACCCATGTGTTTAATGGTCTTATGAGAATAGAATTACAAATGATGATCTTTAAAATAAATTGTAATTTTATGGAAACTTATTAAAAGAATTTATTGTAAGTGCTACTGTCAGCTTTGTGAGCAATAACAGAAAGAGAGCAACAGATATTTATTCATGCATTTTGGCTTTACCTTTATTTGCTGCAGTTGATTTTTATAGGAGGTGGGTTCTTTATAGGTTATTTTGTGTCTGTTCCTCACTGGTAGCTGTATTCTACAAGGCTCTGTGCATTCTGGTCCTGATCCAGTAAAGCTTAACTTTAGGAACATGAATCCCATTAACTTTAATAGGTTGCTTATGTGCTTAAAGTTAAGCACATACTTATATGCTCTGATTGGAATCAGAGTGCTCAGCACTTTGCAGGATTGAACCCTACACATGAAATGTCAATATACTAAATAAAACAGTCGTAGGTGTAAGAAGGAAAGACAAGTTAACAAGGCTTGGTTATTAAATTGTTGATGGTGGCTAAAGCTGATTCTTCTGGTAGTGCCAAGCACAATAACATTATTTTATTTTTATAGCATCTTTATATCCACTCAAAGTAAGGAGATGCATCACACAGTAAAACTCTATGAGAAAGAAGTTCTGAAAATGGCAATGATACTCAGATTATCTAAATAGTTCTTAGAGAAGTGTAAATCCCATATATTTTCTTCCTCTTTTCTTCAAAGAGGTAACATAGGCCTTTCTGAAATATTGGTGCATTGAATGCTGGAAAGCCATTTTGTTTTGGATACTTGATTTAAGCTCATAAAAAGCCCATTCCTATAGATGAATGACCAGCTAGAATAGATAAAATGTTTCATTCATATACAAAGCTTTAGAGATGGCTGCACAGATAGATTGATAACATTGCTCCATGACTCAAATGAACGCATAATATTAAAGACAGATTTTCAGAACAATACAAATCACAAACATTATGCTAATTTTGCTATCAAAGCAATTTAGCTGTGGTCAACGATCAATGTCATCATTTAAAAGTATTGCTTAAAACAGTTATTTGCCTGTGAGTAAAGCAGCCTTAACCCTCTAATCAAAAAGAAAACTTTGGTTAGAAATCTGCTCCTGAAACAATAGCAAATAAATCCCAGTGTGGATCTTATCAGACATGCAAATCCTATAATATATATATTCTATTAAACAAACCTTTTTATGTGAAAAGAAAAGGAGTACTTGTGGCACCTTAGAGACTAACAAATTTATTTGAGGATAAGCTTTCGTGAGCTACAGCTCACTTCATCGGATGCATTCAGTGGAAAATACGGTGGGGAGATTTACATACATAGAGAACATGAAACTATGGGTGTTACCATACACACGGTAAGGAGAGTGATCAGGAAAGGTGAGCTATTACCAGCAGGAGAGCGGGGAGGGGGGGGGACCTTTTGTAGTGATAATCAAGGTGGGCCATTTCCAGCAGTTGACAAGAACGTCTGAGGAACAGTGGGGGGTGGATGGGGGGGGAATAAACATGGGGAAATAGTTTTACTTTGTGTAATGACCCATCCACTTCCCAGTCTTCTATTCAAGCCTAAATTAATTGTATCCAGTTTGCAAATTAATTCCAATTCAGCAGTCTCTCCTTGGAGTCTCTTTTTGAAGTTTTTTTGTTGAAGAATTGCCATTTTTAGGTCTGTAAAAGTGACCAGAGAGATTGAAGTGTTCTCCAACTGGTTTTTGAATGTTATAATTCTCGATGTCTGATTTGTGTCCATTTATTCTTTTATGTAGTGACTGTCCAGTTTGACCAATGTACATGGCAGAGGGGCATTACTGGCACATGATGGCATATATCACATTTGTAGATGTGCAGGTGAACGAGTCTCTGCTAGTTTGGCTGATGTGATTAGGTCCTATGATGGTGTCCCTTGAATAGATATGTGGACACAGTTGGCAACGGACTTTGTTGCAAGGATAGGTTCCTGGGTTAGTGGTTCTGTTGTGTGGTGTGTGGTTGCTGGTGAGTATTTGCTTCAGGTTGGGGGGCTGTCTGTAAGCAAGGACTGGCCTGTCTCCCAAGATCTGTGAGAGTGATGGGTCGTCCTTCAGGATAGGTTGTAGATCCTTGATGATGCGTTGGAGAGGTTTTAGTTGGGGGCTGATGGTGATGGCTAGTGGCATTCTGTTATTTTCTTTGTTGGGCCTGTCCTGTAGTAGGTGACTTCTGGGTACTCTTCTGGCTCTGTCAATCTGTTTCTTCACTTCAGCAGGTGGGTATTGTAGTTGTAAGAATGCTTGATAGAGATCTTGTAGGTGTTTGTCTCTGTCTGAGGGGTTGGAGCAAATGTGGTTGTATCGCAGAGCTTGGCTGTAGACAATGGATCGTGTGGTGTGGTCTGGATGAAAGCTGGAGGCATGTAGGTAGGAATAGTGGTCAGTAGGTTCCTGGTATAGGATGGTGTTTGTGACCATCACTTATTAGCACCGTAGTGTCCAGGAAGTGGATCTCTTGTGTGGACTGGTCCAGGCTGAGGTTGATGGTGGGATGGAAATTGTTGAAATCATGGTGGAATTCCTCAAGGGCTTCTTTTCCATGGGTCCAGATGATGAAGATGTCATCAATGTAGAGCAAGTAGAGTAGGGGTGTTAGGGGACGAGAGCGGAGGAAGCGTTGTTCTAAGTCAGCCATAAAAATATTGGCATACTTTGGGGCCATGTGGGTACCCATAGTAGTGCCGCTGATTTGAAGGTATATATTGTCCCCAAATGTAAAATAGTTATGGGTAAGGACAAAGTCACAAAGTTCAGCCACCAGGTTTGCCGTGACATTATCAGGAATACTGTTCCTGACGGCTTGTAGTTCATCTTTGTGTGGAATGTTGCTGTAGAGGGCTTCTACATCCATAGTGGCCAGGATGGTGTTTTCAGGAAGATCACCAATGGGTTGTAGTTTCCTCAGGAAGTCAGCGGTGTCTCGAAGATAGCTGGGAGTGCTGGTAGCGTAGGGTCTGAGGAGGGAGTCTACATAGCCAGACAATCCTGCTGTCCGGGTGCCAATGCCTGAGATGATGGGGTGTCCAGGATTTCCAGGTTTATGGATCTTGGGTAGCAGATAGAATACCCCAGGTCGGGGTTCCAGGGGTGTGTCTGTGTGGATTTGTTCTTGTGCTTTTTCAGAGAGATTCTTGAGCAGATGGTGTAGTTTCTTTTGGTAACCCTCAGTGGGATCAGAGGGTAATGGCTTGTAGAAAGTGGTGTTGGAGAGCTGCCTAGCAGCGTCTTGTTCATATTCTGACCTATTCATGATGACAACAGTACCTCCTTTGTCAGCCTTTTTGATTATGATGTCAGAGTTGTTTCTGAGGCTGTGGATGGCGTTGTGTTCTGCACGGCTGAGGTTATGGGGAAAGTGATGCTGCTTTTCCACAATTTCAACCTGTGCATGTCGGCGGAAGCACTCTATGTAGAAGTCCAGGCTGTTGTTTCGACCTTTAGGAGGAGTCCTCACAAAATCCTTCTTTTTGTAGTGCTGGTAGGAAGGATTCTGTGGGTTAGTATGTTGTTCAGAGGTGTGTTGGAAATATTCTTTGAATCGGAGATGTTGAAAGTAAGATTTTAGGTCACAGCAGAACTGTATCATGTTTGTGGCCCTGGAGGGACTAAAGGAGAGGCCCCAAGATAGGACAGACTCTTCTGCCGGCCTAAGAGTATAGCTGGAAAGATTAACAATATTGTTGGGTGGGTTAAGGGAACTACTGTTGTGGCTCCTTGTGGCATGTAGCAGTTTAAATAGTTTAGTGTCCTTTTTCCTTTGTAGAGAAGCAAAGTTTGTGTTGTAAATGGCTTGTCTAGTTTTTGTAAACTCAATCCATGAGGAAGTTTGTGTGGAAGGTTTGTTTGTTTGTTTTTTTGTTTTGTTTTTTGAGAGTATCCAGTTTTGAGAGCTCATTCTTAATCTTTCCCTGTTTGCTGTAGAGGATGTTGATCAGGTGGTTCCACAGTTTCTTTGAGAGTGTGTGGCACAACCTGTCCGCATAGTCTGTGTGGTATGTAGATTGTAATGGATACAATTAACTCAGACTTGAATAGAGACTGGGAATGGATGGGTCATTACAGAAAGTAAAACTATTTCCCCATGTTTATTCCCCCCCTCCATCCCCCACTGTTCCTCAGACGTTCTTGTCAACTGCTGGAAATGACCCACCTTGATTATCACTACAAAAGGTGCCCTCCCACCCCCGCGCTCTCCTGCTGGTAATAGCTCACCTTAAGAGTTTCCACGGTATGCATCCGATGAAGTGAGCTGTAGCTCATGAAAGCTCAAAATAAATTGGTTAGTCTCTAAGGTGCCACAAGTACTCCTTTTCTTTTCACCTTAAGTGATCACTCTCGTTACAGTGTGTATGGTAACACCCATTGTTTCATGTTCTCTGTGTATATAAATCTCCACACTGTATTTTCCACTGAATGCATCTGATGAAGTGAGCTGTAGCTCACGAAAGCTTATCCTTAAATAAATTTGTTAGTCTCTACGGTGCCACAAGTACTCGTTTTCTTTTTGTGAATACAGACTAACACGGCTGCTACTCTGAAACCTTTTTATGTGAGTTTGTAAAATTTTGAGCAATTTTGAAACTGCATATAAATATAAGCAGTGTCCTGTTAAATAGTTTTCCTTTTCTTTGATTCCAAAGTTAATTACATTCATTTGTATGTTAAATGAAATATTTTATAATATGTATTTGGAAATCAGATACAAAATGTTTCTCAGATGAATATATAAGGTGGTTGAAGAAAAATAAGACACTAGCTGCAATCTAGTAATAATGCTATTGTTTAATTTTCAATGTATTTTTTCCAAAATCAGGTGTTTCATTTTGGAGACTGGATAAATTGATAAAATCTATATTTTTGTTATCATTGATCTCTGATTATAGGCATAACTATTTTTGTCTCCTTAGTAAATGTGGCCTGATACTGTGTTATAAGAGGACCTTTTCATTTGCTTATAACTTTGCCAAACTTTAACAATTTGGGCTGAAATTTTCCTTGACAAGCTGAATTTTTGGGAAAATATCATCAGAAACTGTTAAGCTATTTCTCAGAACAAGACTGGGAAAGAATATATTGTTTTGTCCTTGTTAAAAAAAAAACCTTACAACCATTTTGTGGGAGAAGCTCTAGTGCCTTCATACTTTGGAGCAAGGACTTGAAATTTGTCAAGGGAGTCAGCCAGGTAACAGGGATGTGCCTTTTGCCATCCTTGTGAAAATTGCCCAAATCTGACCAAGCTATGACAATCTCAGTTTGCACATGCTCAGAAAAGACTTGTTAGAATTTGTCAGCTAAATTCACTGAAGATTCTATCTTCACTGAGCATGCTCCCTCATAGGACTTTCCTGAAATTGCTCCTTCTGAATGGCAGTGGCAGCTGTGATGCTGGACACAAGACCTAGGGTGACCAGATGTACTGATTTTATAGGGACAGTCCCGATATTTGAGGCTTTGTCTTACATAGGTGCCAATTACCCCCCACCCCATCCCAATTTTTCATACTTGCTATCTGGTCACCCTAGCAAGACCTGAGAGAATGAAGACTCTCTCCTCTGCTCTCAATGCTTCCCTTGCTGATGCCTAGGCAGCGTGGAGGAGGAAGCAGTTTGATGAGTAGACAGAGACTTGAGGAGTCCGTATAAAGTTCTTAATTAGTCACTGGAGCAGGGTCTGGAACCTGGAACCACTACGCTATAGTGGTCACTATGGAGTCACTCACTCTGTCTCAGGCCCAGTGAATATTTAAGTAATTATACAAAGGGGAACATCTTCAACATCAGAGATTGAGAAAGAGCCATCCCAGAACACCTTATAGACTAGTGGTTAGGGCATTCACCCAGGAGTGGGATCCTGCTCCAAATAAAGCAGAATGGGGATTTGAACCTAGATTATAGGAGGTAGGACCAGCACCTCTTCTTCCTGGGATTTTCTTGAGAAAGGGCTGACCTGTTTTAGGACCTTAATTCTAGGAGAGGATTCATGACTGTGAATCCCAAGTAGATATGGCTACCTCCCTCTGGCCCTGAGTTAGATGCCTATCTCCCTTTGAGGAGCAGGACCTAAGCTATCTCCTGGATATTTCATGCTACTTAGCTTGATGTGCTGGCTTTTGTGAATCCCATTCTTAGGTGTCCAACACTTGCCATGCATTATATAGGAAACCTAACTCAGGGCTATTAATTCCACTGAGCAGTAGGGGGCCTAAAGTTATTTGCTGCAACATTGAGCCAAAATCCCCTTTGTGGATCTAGCCATAAGTCTGTATTTCTTACAAACATACTAATAGTAATAGTAAACATACTATTGAAGTCAAGGGAAGTTTTGCTAATGTCTTAGGGCTCATAGATTATAAAGCCAAAAGGAACCAACCAATGTGATCATCTAGTCTTTCTTCCTGCTTAACACAGGCCATAGGATTTCTCTGAATTAATTCCTAGTTGAACTAGAGCATAACTTTAAGAAACATCAGGCTCCCACTGAAATCAATCAGAGTCTTTAAAAAAAATTGGAAGTTTTGCCTGTTTAAAAAGTGCAGAATCTGCCCCAAATGGGCTACATCTGATCAAAATTATCTGTTTTTACATAACATCAGAACGGAAATAAAAGTTTTCTCTAAGCCTTAGTATTCAGTCCCCAGTATTTTTCCCCTGCTCTCCTGCTGGTAATAGCTCACCTTACCTGATCACTCTTGTTACAGTGTGTATGGTAATACCCATTGTTTCATGTTCTCTGTGTATATAAATCTCCCCACTGTATTTTCCACTGCATGCATCCGATGAAGTGAGCTGTAGCTCACAAAAGTTTATGCTCAAATAAATTGGTTAGTCTCTAAGGTGCCACAAGTACTCCTTTTCTTTTTGCAGATACAGAGTAACAGTACTGCTACTCTTAAACTAGTCCCCAGATAGTTGTGCTTTATCTTGATCCTCTACCTTTGGTTCTTTTAGTCATTGAACAATGCTTGATCTTGTTGCTGCTCCATGAATGGAATTTCCACTGAATTTCATAGAAAAGCTGCAGGATCTCAAGGGTGGAATCCTGGCTCCACTGAAGTAGCTGAGAGTTTACTATTGTCTTCTGTGGGCCCAGTTCACATGTGGTTTGTAAATTACCTTCAAATCAATTAAATAGTCCTAACCATTCTGAATGAAATTCACTCCCCTGCAGAAAGCCAGCACAAGACCTGCGAACCACTCACGTCCCACTTCAGCTCTATTTTGAAGTTTCAGCTACGATGTAAGTTGTACATTGGCTTTGTTTTGGTCCTCCGCACAGGAGTGAATTTAATCTCTGAGGCCTATTGTGAAGGACACGGGAACTGCCTGTGGTATTTCATGAATATTATATGGCCATTTGCTTGTTTGATTGTTACTGTGTTGTTGTTTGCTATTGGCTTACCAACATTTAATTTGAACTGGGGTTAGTGGCATGTGTGAAGGAAAGGGAATCATAGCTTCAGATTGCCCCATTTCCTGATACTTACAGAACAGTGCAAGTATCATTTGCTTTAGAAGTTTTGCTTCCAGCCATGATGAGTTCAATAGTCTGGCTTGACACAGAGGAGGGATCCTAGCTTGTATTCACAGGGAGAGCTAAGTGTGTGTGTGTGTGGTTGGGGGGGGAACAAAGTACGTTTGGGTTGTTAGTCCCTGAAGTACAGGCGAGAGTGAGGCAAAGACCACTGAGGAACAGACTGAATCTCAGTTCCCTGAGGTTGGGGTGTCCAGGATAAACTACCTAAGCCTATAGGTAAGATAGCTATCAGTGTAGGCCTTTTATTGTGTTACAGACCCTTTTCTTTTGTGATGCTTTGTTCCTACAATTGAAATTAAACAATACTTTGTTTTTTAAAAGGCTGTTTTGGGTCATTGTATTCACCACTGGTCACAGCTCTTGAAGACCAGTCCTTGCCTACAGACAGTCCCCCAACCTGAAGCAAATACTCACCAGCAACCACATACCACACAACAGAACCACTAACCCAGGAACCTATCCTTGCAACAAAGCCCGTTGCCAACTGTGTCCACATATCTATTCAGGGGACACCATCACAGGGCCTAATCACGTCAGCCACACTATCAGAGGCTCGTTCACCTGCACATCTACCAACATGTGCCAGCAATGTGCCAGCAATGCCCCTCTGCCATGTACATTGGTCAAACTGGACAGTCTCTATGTAAAAGAATAAATGGACACAAATCAGACATCAAGAATTATAACATTCAAAAACCAGTCGGAGAACACTTCAGTCTCTCTGGTCACTCGATTACAGACATGAAAGTTGCGATGTTACAACAAAAAAACTTCAAAACCAGACTCCAGCGAGAGACTGTTGAATTGGAATTCATTTGCAAATTGGATACAGTTAACTTAGGCTTGAATAGAGACTGGGAGTGGCTAAGTCATTATGCAAGGTAACCTATTTCCCCTTGTTTTTTCCTCCCCCCCACCCCTCCCCAGACATTCTTGTTAAACCCTGGATTTGTGCTGGAAATGGCCCACCTTGATTATCATACACATTGTAAGGAGAGTGATCACTTTAGATAAGCTATTACCAGCAGGAGAGTGGTGTGGGGGGAGAGAAAACCTTTTGTAGTGGTAAACACCCATTTTTTCATGCTTTGTGTGTATAAAAAGATCTTCTATACTTTCCACAGTATGCATCCAATGAAGTGAGCTGTAACTCACGAAAGCTTGTGCTCAAATAAATTGGTTAGTCTCTAAGGTGCCACAAGTACTCCTTTTCTTTTAGCTCTTGAAGAGAAGACTTGCAGGGGCCAAGCTCAGTTGGACCTGCTGAATAATAAACAGTTGGTAAACAGGGTGCTATAGTCCTGATCTAAGAGTGGGAGAATCAGGGGACTCCACCAAGAGAGAGGGGAAAATGGGAAACCTGTCACCTAAAGAGTTGCACTCTGAGAGATCAAGAAATAGGTCAGAGGTACAGTTAACCCTGAACTGTGACACCTTCTTTGAAAGATTGATGGCATTGTCTGCCAAGCTAAAGAACATGCTTCCATTTAGCTATCAATCCATGTATGGAATTACAATGAACTAAAGATTGTTTCAAGACACACTGTAGTTTTGCTTATAGCTTTACAGGGTACGCTATGGAGCAGATGTGATGTCTAGCTACTCTAATGCTGGTATCTTTAGACTAGCGTAGATAGAAGGGCATCATGATTATGTATTATTTGTTTTTCACGTTTTGAATGGTTTCAGTGTAATTGACCCAGGTTTGCTGAAAAGGTCTGTGTACCTTCCATGCAGTGTCACCTGACTTTAGAGTTAGTAACAAAACCTGAAACCACACAAATTTCATGTGGTTTTGAGTTTCGTTGTGAACATTTCACCTACCTCAGGAAATAGGCTCAAGATGAGGTTCTCAGGCGTGTATGAGAAGTTCACTTTCAAAATGATCAGGATTGGTTGGTGATATTTTCAAACTAAGGGCAAACAAAATTCACTCCTGTACAAAGGACCAGGGCGAAGCCCCTGCTCTAGCTTCAATTCAGACCCCAAAATAGGAATTAAATGGGATTTAAATGTGCATAGGCCTTGTGTTGACCCAGTGCACAGAAATGAATTTCACCCCTTATGCATGTATATTACATGGCTACTGACTGGATGCTGACTACTTTAATGTAGGTTTCAGAGTAACAGCCGTGTTAGTCTGTATTCGCAAAAAGAAAAGGAGTACTTGTGGCACCTTAGAGACTAACCAATTTATTTGAGCATAAAATAAATAAAATACATTTTACTTTAATGTAATGAGCTGTCATAAAGGAGGAAAAGTATACTGTATGGATATCAAGTTTAAATACTAGAGTTAATGCAATTAAACAATTGATAAATAAATAATTCAATGGTCAGGCAATTCCAAAAGTCATGGTGCTCCCAACAGTGTTGCCAAATCTGAGTCTTGTGATATCTAGTGTTTTTCTTAAAGCCCCATCTCCTAGAGTCCAGTAATTATGCAAGAATTTCAGCTTTCATTTTTTAAGTACATTTCTAGCCCTCATGATTGTGGAGAAAAGCCAGAAAATGTGAACCCTACAGTCTCAGAAACTGTAAGGAAAATAAAAGGAACCCCAAACACATATTTTTTTAAAAATCTCATGATGTGGGGGGATCCTGACTCATGAATTTTGATGCTTGTGGTTGGTAATCTTCTTGCACATCATGCATATTTCATAGCATTAATATAAACAGTGGTACATTAAAGTTTACCTTTAACAAGGAAACCAGAAGTAGAAAATACTACAAATAGTACGCACAACAGGGCCAGGTTAATGTTTCACTAGAAATGTTAACTTTTGGAATTTTGCTTTAAGCTCACTCTTAATCCTATATTAATACTAGTGTTTGCGCTTAATTTCTCTGGTCCTTGCAAAAAAAAAAAAAAGAAAAGGAAAAAAAAGCCAAGGAAATGAGCTGCTAAAGGCAATGTTAATAGGCACATTCTAAACTGAGGTTCCATTAAACTGTAGAGGCTTTTACTGATGTCTTTATATCAATATCCTTAAATGACTTGTTTAACAAATATGTCCTGAGTTGGGGCATACACGGCACATACTTCCTTAACTGACAGTTAGTCACCCGCCCCCCACTCTACCCCCTTAACTCTATGTTAAAGGGCCAGATAGATGTAAAGGGGTGGGGGCTGGGCCCAAAGGGCCCTGGTTCCTCCGGGGAGGATTCCCGCTGTGCAGGCTTTGCAGAGACATGCATAGGAAGCATGTTGGGGACAGGCCACTCCTCATAGTTCTGAGGAGATTCTGGTGCATACTGAGGCCCATAGCCACAGGAAGGTGCTGTAACTTGGGACCCCAATGCTGTTGGAGTTCTTCCAGGAGGCTCTCCAGCCCCTAGAGCAGCCCAGGATTAGGAGGTTCAAAGGTGGCTGAAAGCCATGTAAGTTCCACTCCCCCTGAGTTCTGTTTGGGCTCTGAGTTAAATGGTGTGAAAGGACCATTCTGCTGTTGGGGCTATGCTCTACTCAGACTGTCTTTTTCCAGTCACACCCCAAACAGGCCTCCTATATCTAGGGTGGCAACCGGGGTTTGAGGCTGGGTTCACAGTGATGGCTATACCCACTCTTTGCAATCCAGAGATTCCCCTTTAACTAATAGAATCCCCTGGTAGCTGGTTACACTGGCTTTCTGTCCACTGATCTGGTCCATGCCAAGGATCTGGCCCATGTTGCTTTTTCTGTGTTTTTCTAACCCACCAGCCCTCACCCTGAAGATCCTGGCCTCCTGAAAGAACCACCAGCCAATTGACGAAATTGCCCCAGGAGCTAGTTGAATGCATGATCATTTCAAGGACCATCTTCCATCAGATTGGTCATATGTTGCCACCCTGTCCTCTGTCTCTCCACCTTAGGGAATCTGCATCTCTACACCTTCCCCAGAAATTAGGGAATGCAGGTTTCCAAGAAAATCAGAAATCTCACTTCAGCTTCCCCTGTTTTCCTGCATCTGCTTCACAGTTGCTCCTAGACCTGGTGTGCTGCTGCAGGAGAGGCACAAAGAGGAATGGCAAGCTTTCTCTAACATGCCAACACTCCAACTGGATGCACCTCCCTCACTCGCTGGCAAAAACTATTCTCCCCCTCCCCGCCCTGTCCACTCCCATGACGTACAGTATATCTTGTCTTCTTGCTTTGAATATCTGATTGAACTCCCCCAGGTCTGAAAGGGATGAAAATCCACCCATGGCATCTCTACACCACTTCCAAGGTCAGGGAGAGGGGAGTGTAACTAACCAGGGACAACCATGTGCCTACCTCCTCCAGATCAGGGGGCAGGGGCGGGGTCTGCCTCCCCACTAGCACAGAAGAGGATAAAGATCCTCTTGTAGTCCTAAATTCCCCAGCCCTGGGAGCAGGAATGAAGATTGTCCTTGTGGAATCCTTCCTGTCATGGTGAGTGTGAATAGAGATGGGGATTGTGTGTGTGAGCAAGAGAAAAAGGAGGGGGAAATAGTTTGTGAGAGTAGGAGAAAGAAATAGATACATGGGGTATATGAGAGAAGAGTGTTTTATGTGAGAGATTGATAGGAATAGAACAGTATTTGTGAGAGAGCATGCGTTAGGTGTGTGTGACAGAGAGACAGAGAATGGTGTGTGTTTGAGAGAGGGCCTGATCTGTGGTGTTTCGCCACTTTATGCCTGGTCTGCCAGCCTAAAGAGGTTGGAAAGCAATCCTAAGTACCCTCTGGCAGATTCCTCCCAGCAGCTGTGGAGTTGGTGTAGCTGGTTCTGTGCCATTCCACTGATGCTGCTGGGGATGTGCTGGAGAAAGGAAGTGTGGCTGGGGTGTTCCTATGCCTTGCTTGTTTCTGCTTGTTAGAATATCTCATAGAAGGTGTGGACAGCTGGGCTCAAATTAAGGCAACTCCTGAGGCCTGGTCTATAGTCGAAAATTAGGTCGGTCATGGGTATGAAAAATCCACCCCAGAGTCGTGTTGATAAACTGACCTAAGTCCCCGTGTGGACAGCACTAAGTTGATGGAAGAATTTTTCTATTGACCTAGTTACCGCCTCTCGGGAAGTGGCTTACGTACTCTGATAGGAGAACCCTTCCCGATGGCACAGGTAGTGTGTATGCTGAAGCTCTACAGCAGTACAGCTGTAGCATTTTAAGGATAGGCAAGCCCTGAGTCTGCTCTAACTTTATAATGGGGAAATGTGAAGATGGCATAAAGCCTTGAGTGTCTCGCTTCATCCCTTTGCTGAGTGGAGTTTGGGCACAGGCATGAATTTGGCTGGAGAGAGGAGAATTAGAATTCTTAGTACTTTTATAGCACTTTACATCTTCAAAGCACTGTGAAGCAAAGGAGTACTTGTGGCACCTTAGAGACTAACCAATTTATTTGAGCATGAGCTTTCGTGAGCTACAGCTCACTTCATCGGATGCATACCGTGGAAACTGTGGAAACTTCATCGGTATGCATCCGATGAAGTGAGCTGTAGCTCACGAAAGCTCATGCTCAAATAAATTGGTTAGTCTCTAAGGTGCCACAAGTACTCCTTTTCTTTTTGCAAAGACAGACTAACATGGCTGTTACTCTGAAACCCTCAAAGCACTATGTTGACTAATTAATCCTCACACTGCTTCTCTGGGTAGGTGTCACCATCCCCATTTAATAGATGGGGAAACTGATACAAACCTGAAGGGACTTGCCCAAGGCCATATACTGAGTCAGCGGCAGAGCTAGGTTCAGACCTGAGGACCCTCTGCCTTCTCACCCTGTGTTTATTCTTCCAGAACTGGGCATGTGTGTGGGGGAGAGAGAGAGAGACCTCTTGGGTTGAGGACTGAGAAAAGGGGTGTGTGTGTGTGTGTTTGGCCTAAAGGCCAGAGGAAGAAAGGCTGAGCCATCACCGCTGCCAGGCAGGAGCATGGGGATGCCAAGCCCCAGAGGGTCAGCACCAGGCCGTGGGGTGGAATAAGCACAGCAGTTTTATTTAAAACAAAATATTGTTTCAGTCTTTCCCTCAAACCCAAGCTGGGCGCTGCCAGGGGGCCCGCTGAGTTCCTTTCCCCCTCAGTCTTCTCCCTCTCTTTGGCGTTGGTCACCCTGCCCCAGCTTGTCAGGCCGACTGACTCTATTGATCAGAGGGTGCTGCCGAGGGGCAGCTGCAGACACTGCCGCGGCTCGGGGGAGGGGGAGGGGAGCTCGGGAGTCGCCGCTGCTGCCGCCGCTGGGGGATGGGGTGGGACACGGAGGCAGTGCTGCTGAGGGGGAGCCGGCGCTAGCAGCACCGCGGCGGCGGGAGGCAGGGGCGAGGGATGGAAGTGGGGGATCCCAACTCCCTTAGTTCCCGATTCCCCCGCTGCCACAGAGGGAAAGAGGAGTGAGAGCGCCCGGGCTGCTTTGCCATGACCTCCCGGCCACCTCCAGCCCGTGTTTGCGTGTTCCCCTGCCAGCGGCAGCAGCCCCTGCCATGTAACATGACCTGCGCCGCCACGGCCCTGTGCCGCGCAGCCATTGAGCGCTCCCTGCACATGAATCTCCTGCGTGTCTCCCCCTCGCCCCTTTGAAAACTGATCTTTGGCTCTTAGTGTGAAAGTGATTTGAATTTGGCTCGGCGGCGCTCTGCGCAGGCGTCCAGCTGCTGGCATGCTGGCTCCTTGCAAAGCAGCTGTTTTGGGTTTGAAATTCCAACATGGCAGAGGCTGCAGTCAGTCTTCCCTTCAAAAACTTGGAATGATTTCAAATCATAGGCACCTTCACTTAACCCGAGCCCCCATTCATCAGCAAACACAGCGGATCGATGCTACTCTAACCTATCGCGTTCTCCTCCCAAACCTGCAGGTAAGACGATCCTTTGCATTTTTCCAGCGATCATTTTTTTTAAAAAAATTAATCTTAAAGCAATCCAAGACAGCCATATATTTTTTTTAAATCGCCTGCTTGTGCCTTAAATATTTAATTAATTTGCAATCGTTTACTATAGTAAATATTTCCAGCCTGCTTTCTTAATTATAGTCTGGAAAGTACAGATATACAATTGCAGTGCATGGGTGGATTTTTTTTTTGTTGTTGTTTTTTTTTTTTCCTCCTTGATCATTGCCAACAATAGTAGGGAGATTAAGAGTTCGCGATTGCAAGATCCCTCTCCACCTCCTTCCTCTAATTGCTTTATTTTTAAGTTGTATTAAACATAATAAAGTGCAGGTAATGTGGGACTACTCTTTCTCAGGGAACTAACTTCTAAGTAAATAAGTGCAAATAAGAATCTCGTAGAACAAAAGTTGGGGTTAAATCGCAGTATCTTAGCTGGGGGGACATGACTATGTCAGAGGAGCTATTGCAGTAAAATGTAAGCACATCATCTTGGAGGGGGTACAGCGTGGTGGGCGTATTGTTGGCTTGGAACGGAGAGAAAGATGTATAATTTAATGGTATATACAATCCACTGATCCTATTACTATCCTCCCTGGAGCTCTTGTTAGTTTCAATGGGAGTGAGTGAAATTGACATGGACTTGCATTCCTGGTCATGTGCTTTTTTCCTTTCTTTCTTCTCTTGTGATCTGAGATCCCCTTTTTGTTGATGTTGCTTTCCCACTTAATTATATGCATGTAGGTTAAATGAATACCTGACGAAAGGGCCCACGTTTCAAGGCAGTGACATTTGATAGCTGAGAGGAAAAGTGGCTTTAATGAAAAGCAACCTTTGGAATTCCTGCTTGTGAAAAATCCAATTCAGCTTTTTGTGCTGCCAGCAAGAAATGATCAGTAGCACCAGTGTTTATGGTATGTCCGTTTTGGGATCTACTTCCTTTGCATCTAAATAGCAAAGACAAATTTAAATAGCATGATAAAGTACTGAGGAATTTGCATGTGAATATGACTAGCAAATAAACCTGATGTTTAATGGTAAATTATCAACTATGTAAATAAGCATTTTTTCTTGCTATCATTTGTTTATCATTTCTTCTTTGATTTTAGAATTAGTTTTGTCCATTGTATTGATCTCAGTTGTAAACCTAAAGTTGCATGGTACTAGCAGTGCACTATATACACCACCGAACTCAAATAGTATGTAAATTAGTAAAATTCAGTGACTGGAGAGGGAAAAACGCTTAGTAAACGAATCCACACACACACACCTATATGTCTCTCTGTATATACACATACACACGGCTAAAATACAGTATTTTTCTATTTCAAGCTAATGATATTATTGACTGTTTCTCTGAACTCCAGCTGATCTCTCCCTACTTTTGGCGTAATCAGTTCTCGCAGGTTTTAGCTGATGATGGGGGGTAAGGAGGGAATGGTTTGCATGTAAACAAAACAAAAATACAGTTGTGATTGATTGTTTATTGTCGTTGATGAGCAGGATATTTTATGCTAGTGTACATGTGTCTGGCTGTCATTGCTTTATTGTTAACGTGTAATAGAATGAAATAATCAGTTGCTCAAATTGACTTATTTTTTTAAACCTCTCACTCTCAACCCCCCAGCAGTCCCATCTGCCTCCCTCTTGACCCCCTCCCCTCAAAAAGTCAGATAAAATGGAGCATGGGGGATTTCAATAGACCTTGTTGCGGTGCAGTACGTACAGTTCCAGATATGCAATTAACACTAAAGAACTAGCAACAGAAACAGCTATTAATCTATTTTGTACAAGCAAAGGGTGGTGGTGGGGAGATATGCTGACTTTTAATAGCATGTGATACTAACAAATTAGGATAGAGAGAACACTGGGGAAGAGGGGAATCTGGAGTGAGTGGTGGTTGATCTCTCCTAATAACACATCTGAATGCAAGAAAGGGATTGAGAGAGTGCACAACGTACACTCCTATTTTGGCGCTGTAGGTGACTGTGTGTGTGTGTGTGTGTGTGTGTATATATATATATATATATATGCTGGACTGCTATACAATGGGGATGATCTAATTGAATTTTGCATTTGGAACTTGTTGACTTTAAAGTGATAAATAAGGCAACTGTTTATTTCAGATGCACATAATTTGCCCTGAGAAATGTTTTGAGGAGTGAGAGGGGGGCACAGCTTCCCCCCCCCAAGAGCTGTTGGAGCGAATGTGATTGCCAGATGGGAGATTTCCCTCTGTGATGTTAAAGCTGTAATATATATTCAGAGAAGATTGGACTGCTGCTTGTGATGAGGAGGATATTACATTTATAAATTTTAAATCGGGAATCGGACTGTATGCTCAGAGCTGAAATTGGATGGTGTGGACAGGTGGATGTTTCAATGTGATTCCCGGATGATAGTAATAATATTGCATATTTCTGATATTAAACATAGTAGTGCTAGGCAGTTATGTATATTCTAAGGTATTTAGGTAAATATTTTTAAATGTGCTTTGTTCTCTAGAAAATCTTAGCTAGTTTGTGTGTTGTTTTTGATAGTTGTTTTTAAAGCCCACTCTTAAATGAAATATTATCAGTTACATGTCTGAAGAAAAGTTTTGATACAATTATTGTTGCCAGCAGATGCACCTCCTTTCTAGGTTTTTGTTTTGCCCAATTATGTGGCCTGACGCAGCCACAAACCTGAAAGGCTGGAAAGTGGGAACTAGTCACACTCGAGCAGCTCTGCTGTTGCAAATTAAAAGTGTTTTGTGGTCAGGAAATGAAAACTACAATGTCTCTTTTGAACAAGTCATTTATCAAGAGAAACATCTATCAAGCAGCGACTTGTCACATTGATCCTCTAAAAGTTAGATTGGAGGTGGAAACTGCTTTGATGTTTTTTTATCCTAAATTTATAAAACTGAAAAAGCTAAAGAGACCAGGACCAATATAAATTCAAAAATAATTTCTCTCGGGGTATGACAAAGCCAAGATTTTGTTACTACTGTACTGTGGTACAGAACTGAGGAAAATAAGGAGGTATCAGATATTCGTCATTTTTTTTCCATAATAAAACTTTAACTTTGTGTGGCACATGCATTTATGTTCATACTTATAAAAACCTGTCTCTATGTTTATACATTTTATCAGGCATGCTTTCTTGCTCAGTAGTGCATCTGTTGCTTTCAAACTGAAAGACCTTTTCCTTGTTGCTATTGTGGTGCTGTTTACAAAGTTTTGATGGAAAAAACGAATCCCAGTTTTCTGCCTTCATTTCAATCTTGTGTTTCTCATGCTGTATTTGTCATCCTCCTCACATCTTCCATAATGTAAAGGTTTTTCCTACTGCCAAAGTGTTTTATGGCAAGTAAAGTGGCATTTGGATGGCATAACTTGCAACATTAAGTCCTCCTAACTTGATCTTCCCATTTTCATCTTTTTTCTGTTGACATTTTTTGTTATGTGAGCAACATTTTCATTCTCACTGAAGTACTGTATTTTTATTTAAAACTGCAATAACTGCACATTCAAAGTACCTATCCAGTTTATTTTCAATGATCGAATGAACTGTACATCAACTAACTTGTTTTCAACTTTTTTCTTTACTTCATTGTGTATGAAGTTACACAGATTATCAAGGAAGTTCCTACATAGGTATTTTAAAAAAACCTTGTTTTTGGGTAAAGTAAATAGGGCACTTTGACCTTTTCTCTCTCTCGACTTTTCTCTCTCTCTTCTCCCCCTCCCGCCTCCAATAAGTGAGACTAATGCTGCTTATGGTTGCTTGATATTCCATATAGCTCCATTTGCAAATAGGCAGCAAACAGAAGCGTGGTGGGAGTTTTGGTGAGTGTTATACTTGCTAATTAATCATGTTTGATATGAAGGAATAATAGCATGGTACTAAAGCCTCATTGTTATTTGATGTTTGTAACAGGATGTGACTCCTACACAAACCTGGTGTTTCCCTCCTTCCCTCCCCCAACAAGATATGTACAGTACAGGATCCGGTTGTTTATATTATCCATTGGAACATCTGTGAAAATACAGGGATATCTGCTATCCTAATTGTAGTAGCATAGAAAGATTTTTTTATTAATATTTGGATCACACAATTGTCAGTAAAAAAGACAATCTTTAATCACTAGCTGTTGATTTTTAAAGACTTTTACTTTTGAGCTGAGTCAAAAGTGTGTTTTCTGTTTTTTCTTGATGTACATCTAAAGGTAGCTATTTTTTTATACCAATCAGTAAAAAATGGAACTTTACAAACTCTTCTGCAACTACTTGTTCATGTTATGAATACAGTGTAAAAAAATAATGAAGAAAATATTCCTGCATAGATTATTCATTTGTACCCCACAACATTTTAAGATTTGTACTGTAACAACAATGAAATTGTTGTCTGTGGCTTTTATGTGGATTTCATTAGCAGTTGCATACAGCTGCAAGCCTCTTCTGATGTTGTTCATCTTTTAATTATTAACAGTACAATTATTGAATTTTTCATCATGTGTAGTTTCAGGTAGCAAAGCTTGAACTTCAGAACCTCACTTTCCAGCTTAGACTATTTTATGATGCATGAAAATAGTTAAAGATCCACTTTTGACAACATGCCCTATGTGTGCTTTTAAAAGGGAGTCTCTAGATGAAAATCATTCTGAATGCTTGCTGTCAATAAGTTAAGCACATGTATGTATACAAGAAGTGCCAGATGTAATGACTGATCTTCTTAATCATCAATTAATCAGCTAATCTGCTTGTTAGGAATGGTTTTGGTGGTACAAAATCAGCATGAGAGCATACAACCTGTATGTTGTTTTTAACATGCTGGTCTAATGTAGCATTCTCAGATCTAATAATAGAAATATATTTGGCTCTTTGCCCTCAATCAATATATCCCCTAGGAGAACAAACTTCACGTAATACTTTGTAAAGTGCCAGATTTATTACTATGGAGTTGAAAAATTTAATTACTGAAATTTTACATTGATTTATTGATTTTTGTGATTGGAGAAAATTGTTCTGCACATATTTATGAGGTATTGAGATGTTGATCAAGAATACTTGATTAATCAGTAGTTAGTCACTGATCAGTAACAGGCATAAAGATAACACTAGAAGAATCTGAAATATATTAACTCAGAGTCCTTTTTATTATTGAGAAAGCATATGAAAAACAAAATAAAATGACTGAAAATTAGACCAACTTTGAAATGAAATTGTGGCTATTGGGTCAGATTCTTGGTTTGTATAGATTGGCATCAAAGGACCTGAGGATCTGGCCCTCTGGTTTTTTTTGTTTTTGTTTTTTAAATAAAAATACCATTTTTGACCTATTGGAAACTCCTTTCGAAATCTGTTATATTAAAATATATGGAATTTTAGATAAGCATCTGATCCAAAATGAATAGTATAGCTATAAAGGTAACTTTAAGAGCTGTAAATTCAAGATTGCATATCCCTGATATTGTTTCAGAGTATTAAACTCTCTTGCTGCTAGAGATGGTATCCTTTAAGTGAAACATTATCTTCCTTATGGGGTAAGATCACTTTGGGGAATTTAGGATGGGAATAAGGTTGGAATTTTCTCTAAGTAAAAAATAAAAAGTCCCAATAAATAGAGCTAGGTGAAGGAATGTCTTTCAAGTTGAAAATCATAACTGGAGTATTTGATTCCATTTCTACATGGCATCTGACCTTTTACCCTATTTTAAGGTTGTGTGAATGAGAAATATAAGCACAAAAATATCTGTTGCTTCCAAATTCTTGCAAGCATTCATTTTTGCACATTCTCTCTCTAAATCCCAAAACATCACAAACATCTTCCTCACTTTAATCTGTATCCTTAAAGGATAGTGGCTAAAACAGAAGAACAGAAAAAAATCCAGCTGCAATATGCTACATTTCTAAATTCTACAAATACAAAGTCTGATCCTTCAAGGTGCCCTAAAACCGCTGAGAGGCCAAAGTAGGTTTAGGTCTCTCAGCCTCTTAAAAGAAGTGCTCAGCACCTTGCACGATCTGTACATTAAAGAGAGTATGTATACTGTGTTTCTTAGAGGAAGATCTATATTTGCAGTAACCTACAAACTAGTATGATGCCTTAACTCTATGATCTGTAAATACTGGTTGATGTTAGGAAGACCAACTTTTTGACCATTGAGGATAACACTGAAAGGAGATATAGATGGGTGATTTGGAATAGCACAGACTCCAGAAGTTGGGATGGAAATTACATTTAAAATTTCCAGTTTTAGGATATGAGGAGTATCAGAAAGTAATACTCTGTAATCTGAAGAAAGCACCCTGGATTAACATTACTTGCAGTCGGGCTATAGTGATGAGAATTTGAATTTTTCTGTTTTTTGTACAGAATTATGTTGCTATGATTTATTTGGCACAGATAATATGAAAATGACAATATACACATTTATTCATAAGGTACTATTAACTATACCTGTCAATCTACTTCAACAACACTAAACAATTTGTAATCAGATCCATAACATTTCTTACTATGCCTTGTTTGTATAATAGGAAGCCCAAAATAGTTTTTTCCCTTTTGTTTAAACACAGGAATAAAACTTAATGATATTTCAATTTAAAATGCTTTACATACAGGGGAAAAAAATCCTCTCCCTCTCAGCTATATTTAAAAATAATATATATAGAAATTAGTGTCATACCAATTGCATATGTATCTTATTTTTAAAAATAACGTGTTTTAAGTACATAATCCAAAAGTTCATATTAATACATTATTGAAGTAGCAATTTCTTACTAAATTTATTAAATTCTGTGAATGTGAATACAGTTTTTATGTGCTTTAAGATACAGTACAGCAAATACTAGTACTGTCTGAATCTAATTTATTACAATACCAAATTGTTACAGTGAAATAGATATTAACCAGATTATTTCAGTATAGCAATAAATTTTTGGCCATGGAGGTTCGTTTGCCCCACTTGTAATTAGTGTTGCTATTTTTGTAACCTTTTCATATTCTATTTTGAACATATAATCAATCCTCTTATGGTCTGTTTTTTAAAACGAGTGGTTTATTTAGGTTTCATATGCTTGTTCCCCAGCTCACCTTATATACATACCGTACCTCACAATGAATGGTGGCATACACCTCCATGACATCCAACAATTTTTGTGCAATATTTTGGAACGTATGCACATGCAACCTAGTTATAGTTTGGTGACAGATGGGTTTCAGTAATGTGCATGTTGTTTGCTTTCATACTCTAACAGTGAGAACATGGAATTTGGTAATCTAAGATTGTTGTTTCTTACATTGTATTTAAACTTTTTTTGTATCATCTGTTTGATAAATACTTAGGAATAAATTTGATACACATTTGTAACTCCTACTAATTCTAGTGGAAGTTAAAAATATATATTTATGGGGGGAGAGTTGGGGGTAGATTGTGTGAGTATTCCCAGCAATAACTGCAAACTGTCACCTAAAGTTGCTTCTTCCTGATATATTTTGGAGTGTTAGATGAATTGTTGTGCCCCCCCCCCCTTTTTAAGATGTTGTAAATGACTTCATCATTTCCCTTCTCAGCAAGTTTATCTTAACTTGTCTCCTGTATCCCAGAATGCAAGCAAATGGGTATCATTAATGAATGACTGAAGGGTTTATGCAATTAGTTTTAATGCTTAATTAAGTTAAAAGAGCTGTTTGTTTCTACATTGACATTTGTGCACAGTACAGCTTATTTTAACATAAACTGTATTTCGGTTTATAGATCGGGGCGGGAGGGGGTTTCCAACAATTGTTTTATATTGCTGTGTGACAACAGACGGTGTGAGGGAAGAAGAGGGTTATACACAAATATAATCCGTCTCTTACAATAGTAGCTGTATTAACATTTTGACTGTTGTGAACTGATAGTACTACTATATAAATGTGTGTGACAGCTATGCTTATGGAGGAAAAGTCACCTTTATATGCAGTAACGTTAACCCTTCAGTATGTCATATTAAAAGTGTGAACTTTATTTTGTTAGGCTACTGTCACCACCCATTCTAAATTGCCCCATCCCCTCCTCGCCAACCTAATTATTTCAGCCTCCTGTGTTGACATGTAGAAAGCAACATTTAGTCTAGGCTGGGAGAACAAGGTTTGCAGGTATTGACTGATATAAGGTATCACATTGTGATACCTGAAACAGATTTAAAAATAAAGTACTGTATCCTTTTCAAGTCAAAACTGAGACACACTGGAAGGTCCAGCAAGAATGTTTCTGAACACACCTTGAAGGTGCACCATTTATTTTCAAAAGAGCTCTCTCCCATCACTCATGGATGGCTCCACCATGAAGGGACATATCAAAAGAGCTCATAGAAGTAACTATTCTTTTATGTCCTCCAGTACTTAGACACTTACAAGATTGTTTCTGAAAAGGAAAAGAATTGATCCTATTTTGAATCCCTTGTTGTTGGCCTTTTGTGGACCTCATACTGTATTCAGAATTGTAAAAATAAAGTCTGGCTTTATTGGCCTAATTATTAATAAAATTATATTTCCATTGATGAGTCACATATTTGGAAACCTAAAAAGAAATAGTGTAATGTTGCTGTATAAATCAGCACAGTTGGGATCTTATGTGTATCTCTAGAAGGTAAATAAATATATGGATCAGGTCTAGTACTTTCTATGAAATTAGTTAACAAACAATATTATGTTTTCGTGATTATTTAAAGATGTATGTAGAGTTTGCGCAGGAATTTTTAATTTACGTGATTGCCTTATGTACATAATTGAGTATGAAATAGGTTCAAAATTAAATGAATGCACTGTGTCCTTCACAAATGCAGAATCAGATTAACATTTCTGTAAACATGAGAAATTTTTTGACAATGAGTGAACTGTGTTTCTCAGCAATTGAATCAGAAAATCACTAAAGTTTTGAACTTGCAAGACAAATACTTTGAATGAATATGGGAGCAGTTTATAAACCAGTTACTACTATGCAGTTGAAAATAAATTAAACAATGATTCTTCTTTCTATAATTTTATAAAATCTGCTTTTGTGTATTTATCACTGTTAATGCAGCACTGAAGAAAATATACATATATATACTCACACAGTTGAAACTAATGTAAAAACTCTATAGGTATTCTGATATAGATTATCAGCTAAGTAATTCTTTAAATCTATATAGAGGGTTGTTGATAAATCTTAATTAATTAAGTGTTTTAATAAAGGAAAGCATAAATATATTTTGGAAACTGTTGATGTAACAATATCTTGTCATTCTTGATTTTTGTCATGTTAACAGCACTGCTTTTTTAACACTTCACAACACTATGCCACACAGTGATTTGTCATAGGTGTAAAATGTACAAGATTTTTTCAGCCTTCATTTTCACAACTTCAGCAGTAATGCTAACTGGGCCAGTACTGTACCATAATGCTGGTGTTGAGATTTTTCAGCCCATTTTCAGATTAACGCATATGGCATTGTTGTTTGTATAAAACCTTCAAAATGCTGAGCCTCTGCAAATCCCACTGACTTTAGTTGTAGATACTCAGCACCTTTCAGATTTGGCTTTTGGTATGTATTTTGATAAGAAATCTGTCAACATTGCCATCTCACAGGCAAATTTTAGTATACAGTGTCTTTTTTAAAATTGGGATTGTATAGCAAGCTGAATTGATAAACCTTTGATTTAGATGATCTAGATAAAATATATCTAATGCAAATTGTGCACAAATATATATTTATGCAGAAGATTTTTTAGCAACTGTAACCTTATTAATGTAGGCTTATATGGTTTGAACTATTAACTCAAGTTGAAGGGGTTGTAGTTTGATATATCTTCCGCTTACTGTACAACTTCATTTATATCGTATAGAATAATGGTAATTTTCAAAACCGGACTTAAGTAAAGGGAAAATAGTGTCAACTGAGTCATTCGTACAAGTAATTAGCAGAATATATATTTCTGAAAGGCACATCCGCTCCTTAAATTAGTAATAGTAAAACTATTGCTATGGTTAACTCTGGTTAAAAATGGTCTTATCTGTAGTGCACCCTCCTGTCTTGGTTTTGATTAGGTACAGTTTGAGTCTTCCCTCTCCCTCACCAAACATGGAGTCCTCCGAGTTTCATGGGATGTTGACTCATGTTAATTTAGGAAGTGCAATTTGGGCCTCTGATTTTGGATGCCTGTTTATCAGACATGCTGAGTTCCTTCAGCTTCCATTGATTTCATTTGGAATTGGCAATTTGCAATGCCCTTGGAAACTAGGCTTTGGATGGCTCAAGTAGAGCATTCCAAAATCAGAACATGAAAAGTTTTTGGCTTTATTTACACTTTTGATTGATAAGATATGCCTGTCTTGACATGCCACAAGTGGGGTTTTCTCAGTGGAACTCAGAGGAGAATCTGACTCCTAGTTTTTGGGATGTAAAAAGCAGAGCTAAAAAGCAGAACTCAGATGCCCTTGTTGTTAGATGAACTTGCAGTGAGTGTTTAAAGCTGACTGTAATTCAGGAAGTGTGCTTTGGTTTATAAACCTAAACACTGCAGCTAGTTAGCAAAACATTCAAAAGATGATGTTGTTCTAATTGCAGAAACTTTTCCTGGTTTTACTTCTTCCCTTTTAAACAATTATGGGCATTGTGCTCCTTAATGGTACATAACTACTACAAAGATAAATGGCTTAAAATAATGAGTTTCGAATGATAATCAGAAGTGAGTTAGGTTAGAGTGAATTGGTTTCTGTATTGAAACCTTGTAGCTATGAGAAAGTAAACCTAGGCTCTTGACATACATCTGGAAGAGGTGAGCTGTTTCCAAGCTCTTTACAGGCAATTACACAATGGTGTGTGCGTTTCTGCGTATTTAAATCCACATCCCTCCCCACATTTTAAAGACTTTAATAAGTGATTCCTTCATTATTCCATGCGGATGCTGTACGTACAGATAATGTCTAGTGATACTGAAAATATTTTTTAAATGGCAACCACATAATTAGCTATGCTGTTACACTGAAAAGGTTTGCAAAAAGAAAAGGAGGACTTGTGGCACCTTAGAGACTAATCAATTTATTTGAGCATAAGCGTTTGTGAGCTACAGCTCACTTCATTGCTTATGCTTAAATAAATTGGTTAGTCTCTAAGATGCCACAAGTCCTCCTTTTCTTTTTGCGAATACAGACTAACACGGCTGCTACTCTGAAACTGAAAAGGTTGGATCTCCTCAAGTGACTTCATGCCATCCTTTTTCCTTTTCTTTTAAACCTAGTATTGTGGTTTTTTAGTTTTTATTATTTATTTTTTTACAATACTGAAGGGGTTGAGTAGGGAAAAGTAGCAAACAAGGGTGAGCAGCACTCTTTTTTCTTTTTAACAAGGCTAATGGGCATTTTAACTAGTTGTCACTTTGCTCTCGAGTTAAAAATGAACTTGTTTTTGGCATGAGCAGTGGATCAGCTTGAGTGGCGCAAGAAAGGGAACAAAATAGTTCAACCCATGATCTAGATTTACAGACATTTTAAATTAAAACAAAACACCCCAAAACCCTTTGGGGTGTGAATGACAAAGCTTGCTTATATGTCTCCAATTCCCCTGGGCCTCAATTTGCAATACCATTATTTAAGCCTGGCTATTGTAGAGCAATCTTTGCAAGATGGGAGTTCTCCACTTCTTTCAAAGCAATTCTGTTACTTTCTCTGCTTGCCCTCACCCATTGTGAAAGCCTTTTATATTTGAAATATAATAAATGCAGGAAGAGTATGCTGTGCATCTAAAGGCCAGTACATTCTGTGGAGTCTCATAGACATCACTTCCGACGTTTATGTAACTCTGTCTTTTGACTAAGATCCAGCGTAGTATCACTTACCTCAGCAGCTCCCTGGAAGCTCAGTTCAGGGAGACCTGTCCTCTCTCTGGTCCCATACCCGCAATGCCTCGAGACGCCTAGGAAAGAGGATCAGTTGCCGCTGGGAGCTGGGAATGCTGGTGCCGCGCATAAAGTCCTTGTATCACACCATCAACACCCCGACTGCCAGAACGATGCTGGAAAGGACCCTGAAAGATGCCATCCACTGCCACTATGCCGAGAACCTCAAGCGGAAACTGGACCAGGGCAAGGTGTTTGAGGTGACCAGCAAGTGGGATGACCAGCAAGCTTCACCAGGTTCGCTGACTGGCGGTTCATCCACCGAGCCTGGCTCAACTGCATTCCCCTCAATGGAGTCGTCTGCCGTGGAAACCGGGACAAGCACTGCAGGAAGTGTGGCTATCCCAACAAGACCCTGCCCCACATCCTGTGTGGTTGTAAGCACCACTCTGGAGCCTGGCGGCACTGCCACAACGCCATCCAGAACCAGTTGGTGAAAGCCATCCCGCTGTCCCTGGGGAAGATCACCGTTGACTCTGCCATCCCTGGAATGGGCAGCCAACTGCGACCCGACATTGTTGTGACTGACGAGGAACAGAAGATCCTCATGGTGGATATCACGATGCCTTTCGAAAACAGGTCCCTGGCCTTCCACGAGGCCCGAGCTCAGAAGGTGCTGAAATACACCCCGCTGGCCGACGCCCTGAGAGCCCAGGGCTACGAGGTCCAGATTCACGCCCTGGTCATGGGAGCCTGGGGCCCGTAGGACCCCCACAACGAGCTGGTGCTGAGAGCGTGTGGAGTCGGTTGGCGCTACGCCCGGCTCACGAGACAGCTCATGGTGTCCGACACTATCAGGTGGTCCAGAGACATCTAAACAGAGCACATCGGGGTACACCGTCAGTAGTAGGATGAATAAACAAGACCACTGGTCAGGGAAAATAATTCACTTCCTCCCCTGATGAACCAAGAGACGCACCTCACCCATGTACCTATTCACTAGAACAACACTGACTTGGACTCTAAATACATTCTATGGTGGGGCATACCCAAGATCACTTATTCACTGATGGTTTAAAAATTCCCACACCCCAATCTGGGTTCTATGTTGGTTAGGTGCTATGTATGTATCCTGTGAACCTTGTAACAGATACTTGTAACTTCTCATAACTCAAACTTGATCCCAGATGTACAGTACCTACCCTCTTAACTTGTGTAAATTTGATTTTAAACATTAGCTTTAATAAAATTTTTAAATCAGTTCTATTTAATATCGGTTATATCTTCTACCAGGTAAACTATATGCTGTAATGACAGGGGATAGACTCCATGATCTAATAAATCATTTCCATCTCTAACTAAGATGAGTTTTTTTGTTGTTGTTGTAAGATCATAAACTGATTAGAAACTGACAACTACTTAAAAACATCCTCATTGGGTGCTAAGCTTTCTGAATATCAGTAAGTGGTTGCATTCATGATAGGGTAACTTTATTATGGGTAGCTGGGAGCTAAATTGCAAAGACCTTATGACTAATTTTAGTTTTCTCTGCAACTACTTACTACTGGAATACAGAACCACTGGATATTGTTCCGCACCATTGACTTAGTTCAGTTATTAACAATAAGATAGCTATCATCAGTAAGATTGGATTTTTGGAACAGAGATTGGGATACAATACTGAGGTTTTGAGCTGGTACCTGTCAATATAAAGAATTAAGAAGTTGGTAAGCTACATTTCTGAAGAGGGTCAAGCGGGATGGCCACTGATACATGCCTTTGCATGGAATTTGCAAGAAACTCTTTTTTTCCTGCTCACTTTACAAAAGGTACAAGGTATTCTGCTAAGCAGGAAAGAAATAAAACAAAAAAGAGCATGAGAGGGAAAAACAAAGGGAGAAAAATACAGCCCAAACAAATTATTATAGCACATCTCAGTGACTGTGCTCCACACTTAGATTTAATTAGAAGAAAACTGCACTGGAAAACTGTTCATTTAGTAGTAGTTAATGACTGATTTCTTCCCACCTTCTCCCTCACCAATCAGAACAGATTATACGCTTTGTCGTATAATGGTGATTTCCACAGGCAAATCAAGTATGGTAGTATTGTAAAGTTTTCATTAATGATGTTAATTTATCATTTAACTATCCCTTTAGAGGTGAAAATAACTATTTTCTTTCTTTTGCATTTATATGGTACTAGTTTTTTTTGTTTTTGTTTTTTAAAAACAGTGAATATCAAACTAGTGTGTTTTTGTGTTAATGCAGAAGACTATAACATGATAACTGGATAGCCATTAATGTATTCATTACCTAATAGAAAATTGCTGGAAGAAATCAAACACTGTATATGCACATTTGCTTAGGATGACTGCTGTCAGGAAACATTTCTTTTATGTTGTAGTATAATTTGCTGTTATAGGTTTTTCAGGTGTTGTTGTGGATGGTTACATGCAGAATTTCAGGCAAACAAGTTTTATTTCATGAGAAGCTGAATAGGATCCACTTGCTGTCAAAAATAAGATGATAAAAATAAAAATAATGTACCATTTAAGAAAACAAATCAATCCATCAATCTATAGTATCTATGTCGTGAGTTCTGCTCACCAGATGCAGGTGGGGTTAAGTTATTAAGAACTCCATGGGCTATATCCTCAACTGGTGTAAGAACAGAATAACTCCATAAAACATCTTTATGTGAATACTGGAGCAGAATTTGGCCTCTAAGACCTTTGAAATATTTTTGCCTCTTGGGAATCTACACACACAGTTATATAGAACTGTATGTGGGGATAGCAATAATTTTTGTGGGGAACTTTAAATATATTATATGGGGTACTTTAAATATATTATAATCAGAATCTTAACTGAGTCACTGTTCAGTAGATAGGAATAAATCTCTTATTTTTTTAAAAAAAATACATCTGTGGCAGGTTCATTTGAAATCCAGATGATCTGTCCATTTTAGGCACTATGCCCAAGCACCTATGATCTGATTAAATAATGGATTTTTAATTTATGCCTTCCTGTGCTATTCATGTTTATAGTAGACAGGAACCCTGTATAGGTTTTGTTTGCAGTATTAATATTTAAGATGTCTGAGAATATATGTCTTAAAGAAGAGTGCTCATTGAACCTATGAACAATGCATACAGCTGCCTCTGCATTTTGAAAAATACCGAAAAGGTTAATTAGCCAGACATCCAGCCTCTAGAGGGCATTCTAATGCTCCAGCAGCCTCACTCTGTCTAGCCTTCAAGAGTGAATACAGATCTGCATACTGCAAAATGCTTTAGAAAGTTAAAACTTTTGTTTTAAGTATAAGATTCGTGTGCTTTTTTATAACATGACAGTAATCTAAGAAGAAATGGATGTGTAGTGGTAACAGTTCCTAAAGGGAAATACGTACCATTACTTATTTTTACTTAAAATAAGAAATAGCATAATGGAGTCAAATATCCTGTCATGGTAATTGTATGTATGTATGTATGTATTTATTTTAAGTGATAACCTCTATAAGGTCAAAGAATCAAATCAAATGTGGTGAATGAGCAATAGGTGTAATCACTTCACTGACTTAACAATTAATGGATGTCTCTTAACCCAATGAAACTGTCCATATATATACACCCCATGAATCAACCCTTTGGTATTTGAAACTTATTAACTTATTTTGTACTAAAATCTAGGTAATAAAGAGTTCATCTGGGGTTAAACTCAGGAGCTCTCCTGTGTCCTAAGTTCAGTTGCTTTATCCATTTGGTCTCTGTGAATGCCCTGTTTTCTTTCTAGTATCTGTCATTAGTGTTCTAGCAAGTGATGTTATAGAATTTAAAGGAAATCAGAATTGATCAAATGTTCAAATGATAATTAGTTGGGGACCATGATTCTCCACTCCAATGCACCAGTGTTATTGTGGTGTAGCTCCGCTGAAATCAGTGGAGTTACACGGCCACAAAACTAGTGTCGGAGAGAGGATACTCAGGCCCAATATTTCAATTTCAGGTTTTCCTTCAAACCTGGAGATGTCAGCAAACAAACAAAAAAATCCACACACACCCACAAAAAAAGACAAAAGATTCTTGGCTCTGGCATCATGAAATAACCATTTTCCTTTCCCACCCAAAAAAGTCCATTTTTGATCCTTCCATACACAATGTCACCAACCAAGCCAATAACCTTTTACTGAAGGCTTTACTAGTTGTTGTTGTTTCTCCTCCCCTCCACCCCCCAATTGCAGCACTTTAGTACTGAAACACTTCTAGATGTTATCTTGGCCATTCATATTGAAATTCAGTTTGAGCATGTACACTTTGTGTAAGAGAAAAATATCTACAGTTGTTGATGATTGAACCTAGGCCCTCCAGGTTATCACTCAGATAAGTGTGTTACTATAGACAAATTTTGCTTAGTTAATTGCATGAATACGTCACATCTTTACAGCTTTACATTTCAAGCTGGATAGATAATCTCAACAATAAGGAAGCACAACATAGTTCTAGACAGCATAATAAAGAATGAGGGAGAATCTAAGAATGGAAGTAAAAGCTTAGGGGAGTGCTTTGGTTCATTTTGTAGGTCACCTAGACTATAGTCAAGAGACCTACGTTTAATCCTTTGTCAACCAGTTCTTTCTCTCTTTTTGAAAAGCACTATTTAAAAAAAAATTCAAATGCAGTCTTCATAGGTGAAGCTGAACCAAGGTCTGTCAGACAGATAGCTTTGAGAGTCAACAATTGACAACATGCAGGATTCACTAGCGAATTCCTAGTTTGATACAGTCATATATGCAAAGTGTTCATTCTCCTTGCTGCATAATGTGAATGGATGATCAACAGTGTAAGGATAACACTAGCTGCATGAGAAAGCAGAAGCCGTTTATTAAGACAGAGCACAATCCCGGAAAGAGCTGGTTCATATTTTTACATCTTAACGATCCATGGACAAAGCATAGCTAACTTATTGGAGAAATAATGGTGGCGCAGGAGCATGATTCATCTGATGCTTTTTCCCCTAAGAAATGACTAGTGTGTGTCACTTTTACCTTAGAAACCCAGCATGGTTTTTAGTGGAGAATTGCATGTTGGGGCTGTGCAATAGGCTGCATGACATAGAAACTTCAACAACATGAAAAAGTGTAGCACTTGGAGAACTGCATTTTTAACCCATTTCCATATCTAAGCCATATGGCTTTTTTGGATACTATATGAAGAGGTAGTATCGGTGGTGGGAGAGTGCTGGAAGTGCAGGTAGGGTATTTATTTAAAATAGATGTAGAAAATAAAAAACGTCTTTTTATAGTGAAGATCTTGTGCTCTGAAAATAGTTTTCTTTACAATCACAGAATATCACCCAGCAACACGATCTAGTAAAGAAGAAATAAAATGTAGCCTAGCAGCCAATATATGATAGAGACCATGACAGCATATGCCTATCCTGCTCCACCTGAAAACCAGCACCCTCAGCCTTTCTCAGCAGCCCTACTAAAATAGATGACTTTTACAATATGCCCTGAAACTTGACAAGTTTGGGCTGAGCAAGTTCCAGAATGGAAGAAGTTCTTGTGGCGAATACCCTATCTATTGTTCCTTCCCTTTCATAATAAAGGGGTGGGAAGAGTCAAGCCTAAGCGCCTCTGCTGATCTTGGCTTTAGTCATGTGGCACAAGGGTCTTCTTATCAGATGTAGAGCTTGCCAAGCCAATCTGTGGCAGCCTCATCAGCAAAGTGCAGAGCCCTCAGACCACCATCAAATCTGGTCAGAGGTCAGTTGTCAGTGATGTGTGACATTGGGCTGTGGCCTTAACCACCTGAGGAAAATTGTGGCTAAGATATGTGAAAGATCTATCTACGGTTACTCTAAGGTAGACTGGGTGGGATTCATGTTTCAAGTGATATCCATTGAGAAATACATTCTGTTCTTGGTCTGCTCTTGTGTTGTAAAGACGGCACACACTTGAAATTGTCTTGGTCACACTTGATTGTAAATGCAACCAACTACAATATTTGGCCATCTTAATCAAGTCAGCCTTAAGGGAGACTTCAGGTTCTGGGAATGATCATGCTTGGATGCCTAATTAAATGTCATCTGTATATGTGAACTTATGGACTGGGTGAGCTTAAGTTCATACAGGTTGAAAAGAGTCAGTGCCAGGACTGAGCCTTGGAGTAGACCATTGGCTTGTCTTTCCACATGCTAATTCTGTCTCCTGTGTGCATTTGGAAATGTTTGCTGCGGAGGAGAAGGTCAATTATGTTGACTAACCATGCTGGGAATGATCTTGACAATTTAACTAAGAGCCCTTTGTGGTAAACTGTGTCATATGCTGCTGTCAGGTCCAGAAATAAGGCTCCTGTCTTCAGGTTTTTCTGAAAACCTTTTCGATGAATGTTTTCAAAACTAGCACTTGATCTCAGGTGCTATGACCTCATCAAAAGCCTGCTTGCTCAATGCTGAGTATTGACTCCATTTCTGGGGAGATACGCACTGAGTCAACCAGGGTAGTTAAGGTATGTAGACTCTCGGATGGATCTCATGAATATGCTGCAAATATATTATTTTTGAAAAGAAGTTAAATAAAAAACAAAAAAACCCAACAAGTGTAACAAAATCCTTAAACATGAATTTTGATAGGAAGATATTAAGTCCCTAAACAATTCAACATATGCTCAGGTACTCAAATGTTGTGACTAGATGGGCACATCTCTTGTAGTATTATGCGTTTGGTCTGAATTTAGAAAGGTGTGAGTGGTGTCTTTGAAGCAGGAATGTTGCATCTTTCCAAAGAAAGGTGAGAAGTTCCCCTGCCCTCCCCTCCCCCCGCCACACATGCGTGCACACACAGAAATTCAGTGGCTTTCATTTATCTTAAAGCTATTTTAATGGAAACAGTAAGTTTATAAATCATCTAAGCAATTACGAGAACATGGTGGGAGTGGGGCTTAGCTTGGGCTTCAGGCCCAGATGTTTCCAGACTTCAATAATGGCCCTGCCCAGATATTTACAGCTTAATTTTGTTCATGTGCACTAGTCCATAAATGGTTCCTTTTCCATTTCCAGTTGGACAACTGAGCCACTTATAGAAGAGTGATTTAAACATGAATGATGGCAAGACATGAATAGAGACAATTTATCTTTGGAAACTTTACAATCCATTTCTAATATTTAAAATGTACTCTAGATCACAAATAGGGCATGATTGACCAACACGTAAATGCTCCTTTTAAAATGTGTGTTTTCTTTCTATCAAATCAGTTTTTGCTTAGCTACACTATAGTTTGGAAGGAAAGACATTTTTGTGAGTGCGCTATACTACCTCGCACTAGTTTATTGAAAGCCAGTCTGCTAACCCCTCCCCCCAACCCTCATCCCACCCTACATTACTTGAAGCTAAACAAATTGAAAATAATGATTGGTAACCATCTGCTGTGCTGAAATTCCACGTACAGCAGTTAACTCCATTTTACAAAACAACTCCAATCTAGTGAATTACAATGCAATTCTTATGTGCCAGCAGCTAGCAACAAGCAGTTTAGAGTTCCTCTGGACAAAGCAGCACATATAGCCAGCATTTCATTATTCACATTCATTTGGAGGGGTGGAAGGCGGGAAGAACCCCTCTAACAATTCAAAGAAATGCATTTGGAAACAAAGTCAAGCCATCGCCTCATTGTGATTTGAAAAGGAGCCAATCCATACAACTGTACAGAAAAGAGGATCATAGAAGCATGCACACTTCAGTTTGGATCTCCGTTTCCATAGTTGTACTGTATTGTAATGACTCGTGGCTAGTCTATTCAGTTTTAAATCATTCACATGTCTTCTAGGCTGCCCAATGAATACTTAAAGCAAAAATCACATAGTGTAGATGACCAAAATGTGTCGGAGAACAATAATTATTTATAGAGTTCCTATTGAAGAATTGACACAACACTGAGGCAAGTGTACATTAAAGCTGTCTAAGTAAACAGTTTCAGAATACCAAGCAAGGGCTCTTCAAATAGTGACGGACTATGATGTATTATTAAAATAGATACCACGTTGTAATATTAAAATGATACTGTTGTTATATGTGTTAAACTCACTTTCAATTATGTGATCTTAGGTTTTGACCGTATATAAAGGAAGTTGCTTAAAATGGGCAGTATATTGAGTTCAAAGGACCCATACAGTTAATAAATTCTCCCATGTCTACTGGATTTTTCATCAGGGAGACTTCCAATAAAAATGATCTATTTTAGAAATAATATTGTTTAGTAGGTTGAAATGTGGTGTAATAAAATTAGACCTTCAGTCTTCTAAAGTTACTACTTAGATGGCACCCTTGGGATGGTAAAATGGCTGTATAAGCAGATGAATCAGACAGTTTCACTGATGGATACATTTGTCAGTCTCTGTTACAGATATAATATATTCTTATATCTGTAATCCTGACACTGTTACATCCAAATGAAATCAACATGAGGTTGTCATCTTTAAGCAAATATGTTAAGTGTTGTCTTTTGTGCTTTGGATTTGAAAGAAAGGGGCCCAAGGGAGTCAGCATCATGCAAATGGAACAAATCCCATTTCTTCTGAGCTGTGCTGTTTCCCCCTTCATGGCAGCTGGCTGTGTTATCTTTGTGTGTTTCTCTGAGTGCTGACAATTCTTTCAGTGATCTAAGTTAGGGCACATTAGAAAGTGGAAGCAGCTGTCTGTCGCTATACTGAGAGACGTGTTTGCTCTACTGCAAAGATGAAGGACCATGAATCCTTGACACACTCTCCCCCCCTCCCCCCCTTACTTTCCAACATGATCAACATTCAGACGCACAGATTGTCTGCTTGGACAGTTTTTTGTTCTGACTGACAGCATCTGGCATAGACAAATTTAAAAATACATAGCATGCCATGCTTGGAATTGGAACTCCCTTCTTTATTAATCTTCTCATTTAAACCATTCATTTACATTTCAAGAAAGGTTACAGCTTGATATGGTTGAAATGTTTATTTTAAATGAATAACCTCCTAATGAAATACCTTGAATGAGCACCTAACCACTAGTGTTCATTAAAAATTACACCTGATTAGCGTGGCCTCGGAACTGGAGGGAAGGCTAGGATTTCCCCATTGTCTTAATCCACATTTCAATAAAATGTTGTTTAGCGCTTCTTTTTTTTTCTTCCTCCACAAAGCTAAATAAAAGCGATGCTTTTGCTTGCAACCCTTGTCATTTAGAACACAACTATGGTATGAAGCATTAGCCTTCAGAATACTATTTGTCTAATTTAATCTGCTATTGCTGGAAGAATACATTTCAAGCAAACACCTAAATATAACATTTTACTTTACTGTGCTAAGGAGTTCATGATTTAGGGACCAGATGTTTTATGGTTTGGTGCAATCTAAGATCAGATTTTCCTGACAGGGAATACACATTTATTTGTTTATACTACTTTAATAATAAAACATAGACTGTAAAATAGCACACTACTACACAATTTCTCTCTCTCTCTCTCTCTGCACTCTCATCTCCACAATCTAGGTTTACAAAGCAGACATGCTTGTCTAGCATTTATGTAAAAATAATATGAAAATTTGCCATACCAGTCAGAATATGGACTCTGAGTCCAATGAGGGAAAAAAAAATCTCCTTGTACCAGGCATTTTAGACCCCTTTATATTACTGTGGATTGCAGCTTTAACTACTTATAGCACAACAAGAAAGAGAAGATGTATTACTTCAAGGATACACCCCTTCCCAGTGTTATAATAAAATAGAGGACTATTCAAGTGCTTGTCAGTAAATATGTAAAACAAGCACGCTGATTTATTTGGTTGGGGGGAGATGTTGCAGCAGACAGGCTCAATTAACAATTGTAAGCAGGAGAGGACTTGTATTCCTTCAGTATATGTAGGAGAGGTCATTTGCTTTAGGATAAATTCTGACAAATTTCAGATACAGACACTGAGACAGAAACAAAAATGACAAAAGATTTTTTCAGTGGCACATCAAACACATTTTGCATTTGAGGGGATAAGGAATCTAAGTCACTTACACTTACCCTCTGTCAAGGGACAAAATAATTTTTGTATTTTTCTAAATAGCAGGTTTAAAAAAAAAAACAATTTGTGGAACAAGAATTGTGGAGAAACAATCATTTTAATTCTAAGTCTTAAAATCTCAATTGTGTCCTTTTAAATAAAAATGCCAGTCATGCAAACTATATAGTGATTTTTAATTGGTTTTATTTTCTTAACGGAGCAGTTTGTTGATGAGTTTTTGACAAACATCTAATTCCATGGTTATGTGTAATCATAAACTTGAAAGCAGGTTTTATTTTAAATCCTGTATTAATTTTTTAACACAAATTGCTTCATTTATGTGGTAAACTTACATTTTTTTAATGACTGGTTATAAAGGGTAGTGCCGATATGCATCCGTAAGCAAACTGGGAATAGGTTAGAGCACACAATTCCCTGGTGTGAAAGGCAAGGTTTAGCAGTAATGCTTTTAATCTGGACTTGTAGAGGATTCAGGAGCATCCATAGATCTGCTCCAGTAATTACCATACCCCAAGTGGCATTGGATGAGACATTTGCCTAAAAACTTGATGTCTTCATTACACTGTTTACATTTTAATTAGAAACATGAAAATTACTGATTCATACAGACAACTATAGTTTGAGTGGGTTCGTTTACCATCCAATAAATCATAAAAACAAAACAAAAGCAACCGGCAGTTGGCATAAACAGTTTACTAGGAATCATTCATGGGAATAATGTGTTGGCATCATAAACTACTTGAAATACGTTTTTATTTTAGCAGAAGTAGAATTTGCATATAAATTTGAGAATGGCATTTTAAGTTGGCAGTCATGTATGCATGCTACAGCACATGTGTGTGATACATGCACATTCCCTAGTCTGTGTAAAATGATCTCTCTGTGTATATAGAAAAAATATTGCTATATGAATGTTTTGCCAAAGCTGAAAATTTAATGCTAGAAAAATAAAACAATTTTACCTTTTTCAGTATCTACCCATAACGTACACACGTGTGTATCTATATAGAGATATACGCATACATGTATATGTATATAATTTCCTTCTGACTTTTGCATGTACCTGTCAGCACCAGTGCCCTAAAACAACTCGCACTAGGAGTGATTTGGACTGAAGCAGTGGTGCCTGTCAGTGCCCATTCCTGAGTCAGCAGCATGTCCATTGCTTGAATCGTGCGACAGTCACTCATCTAGTTTTCCCCTCCCCAGGGGGCAACCGTCCTCCTCATCACTGAGGAGAATGACCCTTCTGTTTGGCATGCTCAAGATCCTGAATCTCACCACATCGGTGTGCGAGTTCAAATCCCTACTCCTAAAGGCAGAGCTGGGATTCCAGCTAATGACTCAGAGATACAGAGGGTCAATGCACTGGTGATCTGGAGTACTGAGCCATCGCACTAGCTTAGTTGTACTTTTTAAATCCTCCTCCCCCCCATAACTGATAATTTCCCTCTCTATTAGCCCCACCGTCTATTATAATAAAACTGACACTATACAAAATAGCACTTTACACTTTAAAAAAATCTTTCAAATTTAACTTGGGTGGGATTCTGTTGTCATGATCTGAGTTAATAATTGGGTAAGAAATGTTTTGTTTTTTGCTTGGAAAAAAGATTTGTATTCTAGATTCTTTTGACTTCACATTGTATTAGTTTTCAGAGTCTGCTTCAGGGAGCTTATGCAAATAATAAATAGAATATCAATTGTTTGAATGGAACTCTGAGCCTTGGCTGTCATAACGAAAGACTTGTAATTGTTTTATTTTAACTTTAAAAACATACTTTTTTGGCATAAAAATAAGAGAGAAAAAAGAAGGTTCCCTTTTGTTTTGGGTATGGGAATTCCTTAAGATTTACAAGAGTTGCACTTACATTGGTACCTCGCTCTGTTGTTGTGTGTATGTCTGCAGTGCACCTCCAGGTTTTTTGATAGTTGCAGATATAAACCAGCATAAGCTATTTACACTGTTATATTTTGGAGTTAACAGTGTAAATTTAGTTTTTGTCTTTTTGCTCTTTTATCGTTCAAAGTGTTTATTTACCCTATGGTTCAAAAATATCTTGATGCTCATTTCAGTTCTGTATTATGCTCTTAACAACACATGTCCTAAATTGCCAGTGCAATTTAGTTAGTGTAGTGCCTTCTTCATAAACATGTGTTCATTTGGTTTCGAATTGCTTCTTTTGGCAGTATTGTTATTAGGTCTAGGCATTTCCTAGATGTGTCTAAACAGAAGAGTCTATATATGTAAAGACAGAAACATGCTGCTGACTTGTACACACTGCAAAATTCTAATAGTTTTGTGCTGTCTGGTAAATTCAGTGTGCTTTTTGCATTGTGGCCCGAATCAGTTGTGTGGTGAGGGAAGCTGGCTGCCTGCCAGCCATCGACTGTGAAATCCTGGGTACCTGAGAGCTTATCAGTTCTTTTGCTTTGTAAAAGAAAAAGTGATGAAAATGTTGGTAAACTGCCATGAAGGTTTAAGGCTGCTGGAATAAGGAGCCGTGTAATCAGATTGGAAAATGGAGCTTGAGATTCTCTGCATGGGAAGCAGCCGCCTGTGGACCTACTGAGATGCTGTGCAAATGCCCGAGCTGACCACTTTGTTAGCAAATCAGCTTGTTTGCTGCAGCAGCAGGGTGGAAAAGACTAGCCCTTGTGATGGTATGTAACACTAGAAATATCTCTTGCTTTGCACAATTTAATCAGCTTGCAATTAGCTCACTCTGCATTAACCTACTTGATATTTTTTCTCTTTTTGTTAAGACTGTGCACTTTAAACAATTAACTATAGAAAGTAATCCTTCAAGCAAATCAAAGCAATCCTTTAGTTTTATCACCCTGCTGAAAAAGTATCAGGTGGTCAACTGGTCTTCATCAGCTTCTTGAAATTCTCTGGTTCACTGTAGCGTAGCTTTAACCCATTCACACTTAGAGTACTTTAGAGTCAGGATTTTGTATTTTGCCCATAATATAATGCTACATCATAAAACAGAAACTGGAATTGTTCTAATGAAAAATGTTGGGAGTGCCCTTTCTTCTATATACAGCTTTTATGCTAGTATTTGTTTAGGCATTTCCATATACTACCTCTCGGAAGGCTTTGATGACACAGCTACTTGTACTGATAATTCCAGTACTTCACCTTTTAGTGAACTTGATTCACTAAGGTTTGAAAGAACAAGGCTATCATTGCTGATCTTATGCATTGCTTGTTACTCCTGTAAAATTCAGATAATGGAAAAAAATGGCAAAATGGTCCTAATTTATTTTTAGATCAGAGGATAACAACTTAAATGTGAAAGTTGAAGTTTAAGAAAAATAAAACTTATCCAAGTGAAGAATGACGTGTAGCAGGATTGTCTTGCTATTCTTTGGATTATTTTACGCATTTCAGAAATTCCCTTTTCTACCTAAAATAGTTATTTTATTAGAGGCATGAGTCACTTCATAGTCACCTGATACAGCATGTGATTATTTATTCTAAGGTAATATAGCGTAGTTTGTGAACTCTGTAACCAATGTATACATAGGTATTAAATACCAGCAGTTGCTTCTATTTGATTTCTTGTGAAGTTTAAAATAATTGCTTGAGCTACCATGTTATTTTCTAAAGTTAACTCATTGTTATCAGTTTTGCTGATATGAATAAGAACAATCAAAGTGGTGACAAAATGCTATCGATCACGAATAATAGTGCCTTTCATGAATCCTTTTCATGTTGTCACTATTATCTGAATGTAAGTGTTATGGATGATTAAGGCTCTAATGATTAATACGATCTGAAACTTAGCTCAAATATTTTATCAAAAAGACATTGAAAATTCTAATCAAGTGCATTACAAAAATAAAAAGACCTTTCATTAAATTGCACCAGATCATATCATTTAACTAAATTTATAATATGTGATCTGCTTTTATTACAAGATTCCTGTGAAGGGAATATTGGCTACAGTTAAACCCCTTTTTCACTCTTTCTGAAGAATGTGAATATGTTTGATTAAACTAAAAAACAAAAGCCTTTCCTCATATAGTATGTTATTTTTAGTATAGGTTTGTAACATTGTTTTAATATGTATAAAAATGCTGGATTTAGGTGCATGATTTGTCTTTTGTTTCTACAAATATAAAATAAGTAAAGAAAAATAGATAACAACCTGCATCGTTATTAGGCTGCAAAGATCTGCTCTATATTCTTTTAGAGGACAAACTCCATTAGATATGCACTTACTGTACATTGGCTTGTAAATCTTACAATCTAATGGTAATTCGGTGAGCAGTTATTGCTTCTGTGGCCTTTTTTTCTTTCTTTTTTGTCCCATCTCACTTTGTGAAATAGGGTTACCCTTTACAAGTGTCAAATCCATAGATTCATCTTTTGTACTCTATAGTTGTTCCTAGTGCATTATTCTAAGTGAAAAGGAAAAATATGAAGCCAAAGCTACAGGAGGGGCATTGGGGGAGGGGCTGAGTCTGTGCGGTACAGGCATATAGCAACAGAAAGGCATTTTAGCATCAGTCTAACAGATTACAATTTTGCTGTAAAGGTACATTTTCTTTAACCACACTCTCTTGTCTCTAACACTGTACTCTGTGTTTGAATTCCCAGGAAGCAGAAATAGTGTCTTAACAATACAAGTCTTTTTGCCTTGTTTACACGGTTAATACTCTTTATCTCTTTTTCTGATATGAAATACTTTTTGCAGAAACAATATACACATTTGTAAAGATATGATGAAAGATTCTTCTTTAGAAGATAATGAGTTCTCTTCAGGAACTGCAGGTTACATGGAACACAAATGAGCTCTAAGTGGAGGGATTTAAAGTCCTGCTACAGCATTTAATTTCTTGAGGAAAGGAGTTCAGTTCAAGGTTAGCCTGTTATTGTGGCACAGGCAACTACTTCTCTCATTTCTGTTCTTCTGCCAGCACTACCGCACAAAAGGCAGGCATTTTTATTTAATACGTAGGGAGGTATTAATCACTGCAGTATTTTCTTGCAAAAATGTATCTATCAAATTCATTGTTTCACTACTCATGACAATAATAGGTGTTTAATTACTCAATAAGAGCAGTTTATAGATTCCATTTTTCCTGTATGCTGGACAAATGGTATTGATTTTGTACTTTGATGAAACATGAAATTGTATTAAACACAATTAGAATTCTAAAGCTAGTAACAGACATTAGTTATGGTAACTGAACTCTCATCTTAGAGAAACTAGAAACCTTTTCTGTACAAGAAGGATAAATTTGATTAAATTTCAAAACTCCAGGAGAAGAGGGATTCATTTAGGATGTTTCCTTATTAAACAACAAGTTGTTGGAGGTTTTTTGCTTATGGTTTATTTCTGGCTGATTTTGTGAACGTTTTAGCTTTACCTGAGGGGGAAGTGGTTCACATAAGTAGAAAGTCTATGAAGCGAGTAGTCATTTACTGATAGTGGTAACTGGTGCAATACCAAATTCCCTTTGCAATTTTATTATTGTGTCTCTTGCCAGTGTCTTCAAGTCCCACTGGTGAATATGGTTTTATGTAAGAAAAATAAAATTGACATTGTATCTCAGGATTGACTTTAGACTGTAAAAACTTATGGGAGTAAGGAAGACATCAGTTGTTCGCATTCTCTTTTCTTAGCTTTTAGGTTTGTTCAGAGGATGAATAGAAACCATGTGATCTAGCTGGGGCCATTAGCCCACCATCACTCATGGCATATAATCCTAGAAATAGTACTTAATTCTGGATAGACTTGTTTCCCATTTTTCAGGGTATGTAATTCTACATGAGTTGGATTTATAAGAGTTGGATCACCACCAAAATAAATGTGTGGAAGGCTTCCATTGTTGGTTAGCATGAAAATTAACTCTGCTTTTCTGTCCCTGCTTTCAGAATAATTTCTAATTTGGGGATGGTCTAATATGCTTTCAAAAAAACAAAACAAAAATCACCAAACTAAAATGCATGAGCTACAGGGTAGTTCATTTCATTGTTAAATTATATTTTGTTAAAATATGGAAGATTGGTGTCTCTCAGTGTGGCATTTCATTATAGTTTGTGGCTTTAGTAACCAAATCTTGATTAACTTTTAATAATGTTTCTTCCCCACTTAAGCCTAAATAAATACAGCTTCAAAATTCAGTTACTGTTTACTTCTGTGTATAAATATATTACTGGTTTCTAATTACTGTTCATATGTCCTTTCTTTAGCTCCGTTTGGATATTACTTGAAAATACAGATTAAATTTATACAAAACACAACTGGATAGCAAAACTAATTTTTTTCCAATGCTTGTAATATTGCTTCATTCAACTTTGAGGGATATGTGTTTTGGTTTTTGCTAAGGGTAAATGGATCCAAATACGATTTTAAATGCATGTATTTGAAAAAATCCCTTACATTCCACATAAATGATAATTCATAGGTCCTATTCACATATGGTGTTTGCATGTGTTTAGGGAGGCCATTTAGTATAAAGTGAGATTTACAGTTTTATCACCTAAATATAAAGGAAATAATGTTATATTCAAAGATGTAATTCCTTGTGATGGAAACATTTTGTACTTTTAAAAATCTTTTCTTCTTTTGCATTTAACAGACTAAAATATTTGGTGGCCTGTTTCTATAGTTAACTTATATGTAATATAAGCCACTAAAATGTTCTTTTTTTAAAAAAAAATTGTCCAATAATAAATATTTTGCATAACATCCATGAACATTGAGCTCAGCTGTTCTATAAGGCCCCAGTTCAGCAAGCTATTTAAACACATATCTAACTTTAAGGGCTTCAATAAGACTACCCATGTCCTTAAAGTTAAGTACGTGCTTAAATGCTTTGATGGATCAGGCCTTAAACCAGATGAACTTCCTTGTGTCTCCTTTTTAGACAAATGATTTAAATAATTCCATTGTTAGTGTTTTAAGAGCTGTGTTACAGGTGTTCTTAATTTTATGAAAATCAATAAAAAATTCAGTCACTAAACTGCACACCAAATATAAATATTAAAATGTTTTTGTAAGCTGCACATTTTTATATCAGAATATTATAGGGACACTGAATAAATTTGGATAAGCAGGTTTTCAGATAATTGAATGAATTTTTATTATTACAATAGCATCTACAAGTCTCAACTGAGATAGCTGCCCCATTGTGCAAGGCACTGTAAAAACATGTAGTGAGAGACTGTTCATGTCGCAAAGAGGTTACACTCAAAATAGCCAAGACAGACAAAGGTTAGTTAGGGGGAAAAGAAATAGAGAGGTGAAGTGACTTGTGCAAGGTCACACAGCAGGTTAGTAGCAGAGCTGGGAACAGAACTCAAATCTCCTTACTCCTAGTCTAGTGCCTATCCTCTAGACAATTATTAAATTATCAGTGTCATTAATAGATACTGGGGTGGGGGTGGAAAATGACTTTCTTTTTGGTTAACCAGGAATATTGGATATTGAAGTTTGAATAACTATGTTTGTACTGATTCATCTACATTATAAAACCCTCATCAAGGTGGTAATGCTGAACCAGGAAACAATAGTAAAAGAAATTTTACTTTATACAACTTACTGCAACTTCAGTAAATAGTTCTGCTCTTACGATGCATGCACATCCATTTTATAGAAGATGTGCCACTGGGTGGCTTTCTTACTTGTTTTTACTTTATTATCTTTGTTGTTTGGTTCAGCCTACGAACACTGTCAGTGGTGGGGTTAGCCATTTTGATTGGTTCTTAAGGAACAATGTTTTAATTACTTTAGACAAGCCACTTTGAAGCCTGTATCCTGCTTATGACAGCTCACTTTAGAAGTTACATTGCTTCATTTCAGTAACTTTATTACCATTTGGCTCAGAGATTGCTATTTCGCCTTGGCCACAGATTTCATCAGTTGCCTGGTTCACCTTTGTCCACACTATACTTGTGAAATGACCTGCTCCTTTAGTGCTTGTCAATAGTAAATTGCTGCATCCTTGGTGTCCATGCTGAAGCACAGGAAAGAATACAACTCTTTATTAGACAACTGAATTTTACACTTAATTTTTTTAAATTAAACTTGAATGTGAAAAGTCTTAATTACCATTGAATACAAGTAATTAAAGCACTAGCCGGGGTCAGCTATTTGAAGCACATCAGTCTGAACTGCCATCTGATTAATAGGCTTGAAGATATAAAAAGTCCAGCACAAAAGAGTGCTGCCAGGGTCACTGCTTTAATAACGGTGGAAAGTGCAGGTTTTCCTGTAATTCTCTCTTAACAATCGGATCAAAATAATAATGTGTTAGGTGTTCATGGTTGGCTTCTCCAGTGTGACGTCAGGTGAATTATTTAAATTTGATGACATCAGTCAAATAGTTTTCGTGGGGTTTTCAGGAGACCGAGAGTTGTGACTTGGCTGAGACCACTCTTTAATCTTAGGTTTCAGAGTAACAGCCGTGTTAGTCTGTATTCGCAAAAAGAAAAGGAGTACTTGTGGCACCTAAATTGGTTAGTCTCTAAGGTGCCACAAGTACTCCTTTTCTTTTCTTTAATCTTAATTCAGTTGCTCAAAATTGCGCCTTCAGGTAATTTTTCTTGCTTCTTCCCCAAAGGAGCGTTCAGACAAAAGTCTGCAGAAAGCTAGAAAGTGCAGCCCTCTCTCTCTCTCTCTCCCCCACTGCATAGCTGTGAGTTCTAAAACTGCGTGTGTGTGTATTTGTATATATTAATTTACAACCATATTGCACTTGCATTTTGAATGCATCTCTCATATTATGCCAGGTACTGGAGGCTGTGGAACACACGATCATGTAACAACTGTGGCATGTTAACATTTAATGTAGTAGCATTTTCAAATAGTTAGCGCTGGTATGGGCCCCGGATCCTACAACTGATAGGGCACAGCAGTCTGTCCGTGTGTTATCAGTTGCAGAATTGGAGCTCGACAGCAATCCTTGGAACATCCTTAAAAGTAGGTCAGTGGTGTTATCCTCGTCCTACACATGGGGACCAGAGGCACAGGTATTAAAGCCCGAATCCTGCCAAGAGTTGTGCACCTGCTTAGCTCTAAATATGTCCATAAACTCATGTCACCCAAGTTAAGCACATGCTTAAGTCTTTCCAGTGTCAGGGCCAAAGTGGATTTTCTAAGGCCACAGGAGGATTCTGTGTCAGAACTGGAATTGGCTCCTGGGCCCTGTGCTCAGATCTGTACATGTGCATCTTCATAATTGCCCAACAATATCAGTGTTTGTAAGTTACGTTTTATTAAAAATGTGTTTTGCACTGAAAAAATTGTAATAGTGAGAGAAAGTGGGGGGGGGGGGAGGAGGAAGCTCAGATTTCACCAGTGGACGTGATTTAGAGTTGTGTGAACTATTTGCTTTGAGTTCACTTGAACTTATACATGGATGTGAGGTCCAGATGTGATGCAGACTTTATTATTAATTATTTTTCTTATTTGATTTATAGTAGCATCTGGAGGACTAACAAAGATTGGGCTCTGTACAAATATGTAATACGAGAGAGTTCCTGCCTGAAGAGTTTACAATCTAAATTTGCAAGACAGACAAAGGAGGAAGTGGGAGGCAACAGACTTCAGACTTTTATTGCAAAATGTTCATGAATATAGTCCAAGGAGGTTCTCAGAGCTGTGAAATTGGCCAGTCTTCTTTCCTGTACCTTAAAAGCTTGACACGCCATACGTAGATGGTCCTTACCTTTCTTCAGCTCTATTCTGAGAAGGATGGCCTCTACTTCCCCATTGGAGAGCAAGCAATTTCCCCCCTCCCCCCTGGTTTTGAAAAGTGTTGGGGAGCTCAGTGGTTATGGGGAGTCGAGGGAGGATCATTGGTGCTTGTTAGGGGTTTCTGATGGGGGGTGGTGATTCATTAAATATGGTCCTCCAGTCAAAAGTTCAGGAGTTGGTTTACTTCCAGCACCCTGCATGTATTATTTAGTTTGTATTGCAAATAGAGCCTTGTTGGGTTTGGCACAGCTCTTGAGTGGTGTGATTTCTCCCTCCCATAAGTTTTGTAACTGTCTATGTTAATTAGAAAATCAGTGTGGGTGCATTTTAAATAAAAATACTAAAAAGGAAAGCAAAACTTCCACTCATTTTTGGCATACATTTACTCTCTGCTTCTGTCAGGAATTAAATCTCCCATTGGATAACAAAAATGAATATTTGTCCTCATATAACTTCACAACCATTGAAACACAGTGTTAAAATGAGCTACACCTCATTTTATCAGCTATGTTCATTTTTAATCCAGTTCCTAGAAGAGAAGAGACTCTACTTGTGCTATAATAAAATGAAGCTTGAATTGTCAAAGTATTTCAAATTCTGACATGTAAATATGGTGAGCTTAGTTATTTTCTTAACGTTTCTACTGTGATGAAATAAGACTAATTGAACTCTGCTCTTCTGGGGTTCCAAAGAACTGAACATTTTCATTGATGTTGGACAATCACACTGAAACCCTGTGATACTAAATAGATTATTTATTAAATTGTAAAATGACACCCAAAGCTGTGCTCCATTTAAAACAAATCCAGTCATTTTCAGAATGTGGCTAAGAAACTCAAAGACAAGGTAGGTGAGGTAATATCTTTTATTGCACCAACATCTGTTGGTGGAAGGTACACAGAGCTCTTCTTCAAGTCTGGGGAAGGAAGCAGAATGTCTGAGCTAAACTTGTATTTAGCTACCTCGTCTCTCAGATCCTTGGACCAGTATGACTGCACCAACACTGCAAACAACTAAGAAACTCATGACAATATCAAAATCTGGGTCATTCAAATTTAAGTGTTCATAATTTTAAAACGACTTCTATCTGTAAACATCTTGGGGTTTTGCAAAGGTGGGTAAATATTATACCTATTTTGCAGATGGAGAAAATGAAACAAAGAGAGATTGTGATTTTTCCTGTGAGGCACCATAGAAAAGGCATGGACCTAACAGACAGATAAATGTGTGGGCTCTTGATATGTCACTTAACTTCTCTGAGTTTCATTTATCCTAGCTTTCAAATGGGAATAATATTTTCTTACCTCAAAAAGGGTGTTGAGGTCTAACCTACTATTTTGTTAAGTGCAAAGTAGTATCAAAGCCAGTCCGTAGCATCTGGATCATGTTTTACCAGATCCTGGGCATTTTAAAAACTTTGTATAGTTGGTTAAAGTCCTTTCAAAGTTCAGCTGAAGAGCTCCCAGATCGTCACAGCTGAACAGGACCTAAAACAGAATAATCAGAAATTAAGAATAAAACCATTGTTTTCAGATTCCAGTGTCCAAGGTTTAGTCTGAGATCCTTGAAATAGCCCTATTGTGCATGCATAAAAGAGTTTTGAAAAATAACTCCCAAGCCAATTCCTTGTTCTTTCAGAGATCTAAAAAATGAGCCATATTTGACTCTGATTCCTTCAGATGCTGAGTTAGTGACACACAGTACTTGTGATAGGAATATATATGGAGGGAAATGTAGCTAGGGTATATTTCCCCCACCCCCATTCTCCCCCCCCCCCTTTCCCCAACCACCATCCTAGGAAACAAAACTCAAAAAGAGTAGCTGGGATTTTGCTGAAATGTTCAGGAAAGCTCACCTTTGGGTATATACAAACCTTGTAAAATTTCAGCACCTGAAAAAGGAAGTTATGATAAAAGCTGGTATTCAACCTTAATAGCAGATACTATGCCTAATACAATATTCTGTTTAATACTGGTGTATGTATTGCTCCAACTTAAATTGTACAATATATTGAAGTTTTAGAAGACCAAAAAAAACCCAAACAAACATGTAGATGGAGACTGTAATATTTTAAACATGGTTTTGAGGACAAACTAAGTATATTTCAATTGATGAAATAAGATATAAATACACTCCAACTCAAATACCTGTTTGACTGGCCCATTTCATTGTACATGAATCGCTTCTTACATTAGGCAGTGAAAAATGTATCTAATGAACACAAAAAATAGGATTATTTGTGTCTATTAAGAGATGTCACAGTTTATTTAAGTAAAACTATTAAGCCATAACCTTTGTATCTTCCCTTTTACCCTTGTGTATGTCTAGGGCAAAGGTTCAAACCAATCCTTTTCATGTACATAATCATGGACTGCAATTAATCACAATCTAGTTCTTTAAAAAAGAATCCATTAAGAAATAATACCAGCTGAATAATCACTAAAGTAGAAAATCTGATACATTGAGTTACAAACTTGCTATGTAAAGTTTATGTAGCATTTAACATCCCCTGAAGAACCTTAAAAGTAGCTTATGTGTAGTATACAATACTCTTAGAAGTCAGTCAGAGAGCAAATTTTAACATGCATTGCCATATGTTTCATAGGTTCCGAAACTGTGAGAATATTTTATCACTGTGTCTGTAAGTTTAAAGAAAGTCTTTTCATGATCCCATGGTTACTGATCATTAACATTACAAAATAGTAAAAGCTTAGCATAAAGACCTAATAATAATAAAACCTACACAACTTCTTTCAAATATTTGTAACTCACTGTAGTTGTTGATATGAAAATATTGCATGTCATGTTAAAAAGCTGCCATATAAGACAAATAGCTGAACTGATCTATGTGCTGATATAATTATGGTAAAATTTGGGCATATTTCTGAGCACAGCATTAGCGGAAGAATATTGGGAAAATGAAATAAGTACAGGACAGAGCAGCAATTTTGGACTTCAGGGGGCATAACTATGAGGAGAGATTAGGAAAATTAGGTTTGTGATCATTAGGGAAAAGGAGATTTTAGGCCCTGATCCAGAAGTACTGTGCACCCCAAACTCCAGTTTGTAAAGACTGCAGTTTTGGGCACTACATGGGAATGTAACATAGTACAAAACAAAATAAATAAAATAAAACAAATTAATTTCTGAAATTTACAGAATCTGTGTACATGATACAATACTATTCAGTACAAATGAAGAAGGCATTAACTGAACATTAGAACAGTCTGGCCATTAAAGTAGATTCAGGGGGAACTTTCTTTATGGAAAAGGACAACTGTTAGTAATGAGCAAACAAAAATATGCTAGTGAATTTAATAGGGATGAAACCAATAGGATTCTATGGAAATTACTCTTAACCAGTAGAATTTAATCGGAAGTGATATCTTTTCTGTAGCTTTTAAAAACCATTCTATAGAAGTGATATAATTCACAGGTAAAGTCTATAGAATGGCTGGCTGAAAATGCCTTTTCAAAAGTTATCATTTTCAATAAATTCTATATGATTTTTTTCTTAAGGGATGAGTGAACTGCTGAAGGCTGCAATTAGGAATATTTCAATGAGGAATAATTAAAAAATGAAACCTGCCTGAGTAAAAACACAAGCTTCATGGAATCATTCTGTGTGCGGAGGTTTTATATACAGTAACTTAATCTGAAAGCTAATCCGCCTCAAAAACTTCTGACTGCCTGTGGGAAAGGAATATAGATTTTAAAAAAGAAAGCAGAATAACGGACTTTGATTATTCTGATCTATTAGAATTTTTGTGCTAGGCGCTGTACAAACGTATAGCTAGACATAGTCCAGGAGCTGGGAGAGAGACTAAGTATGTTTAATGAGAGTTGTGAGGGCTGACAGTTACTGACAGGTGGGTCTCCTGATATCTGCCACAGTCAATCTGAAAGGTACTGTGGGCCAACTACTATGGTGCCAGATTGGGAGCCAGAAAATTGGGATTCTGTTCCTGGTTCTGTTATGAGGAATATTATGCCAGTCACTAAATCTTTCTGTGCCTCAGTTTCCGCATCTGCAAAATAGAGCTGATGTTGAACAATCTTGTAAAGCAGTCTGAGATCCATGAATCAGCAAAACTATGTTAAAGTTAAGAGGTAATAGTCATTATTGCCACCATTTTAGTTAATGAGCTGAAATGGGAGAAGAGACCAGATGGGAAAAATTAGGCATATATTCATCCCCACCCCCCATTTTTCTTATGGAAAACTCTAGAATTTAATATAGAACAAAATTCTTTATACAGTGTTTTTTTTTTTTTTTAAACTATCCATTAATAGAATTCTGTAGCAGAGCGAGAATTCTCTAGTAAATCCTACTGAATGGTTCAAGAAATCTATTAAAAAAGAGACCATTCTCTTAAATTCTTAGAGAAATGTCTATGGAACCATACTGGTGCCATCCCTATGAAATCGAACAGGACATTATCTGATACTTCATATGTAAACACCTATTTGGTGGTTCTTTTTAACCCTACCATGCAGCAACAAGAAAAAAATGCTTTTTCTGTTATGTATTAGAAAATTGCTGTGGAGGAGATTTTCAAATGGCGTACAGGTGCCTACCTGGGGAGTATCAGTCCTCCTCACTGAATAACCAAGATTCTGTTCACTATACTGCATGGTGGTGGCAGACAAATTCTGGAAGCAGAAGGGAGAGTGAAAAAGTTTTTTCTTATTTTGAAGTGATATAAAAATATATATACTAACTGCAAGGATAGTCAAGAAAAAGGGGGGTGAGAAAAAAATGAGACTTTTAAATTGTCTTCCCCCTCCTCCCAAAGTGCCAAGATACCTTTTCAGTAGCAGTTTGGAGCCGCTTAGATGCGTTCATGTTACGTTTTAATAGTATACACTAAGGCTCACATTCAGGAAAGCACTTACGTACTTAACTTTAAGGATCTGCTTAAGTGCTTTTCTAAATCAGGATGCTGTCCTGAATCAGGGTGCCCTCATGTGAGTAGTCCTATATAATGTCTCTAGGTAAATACTACAAACCTCTTGAACCACATCAGGATGAGGCACTATGTGATGAAAGTGATCAGCATTTTTAAGATAATTCCACATTTAAACCTTTAAAAGAGAAGTAAAACATTATAAATACTACTTGTAATATGTTATTAAATTGACAAAGAATATGCCTTAATACCATATAGTCATAGTTTACATTTTCAGTTACACAGCAGTGTCATTAAATCCTGAGAATTGGCTCCAAAATTAGGAGCCCCTTTACATTACATGCATGTTCAAATAGAATTTTTTTTGCAAATGAGTAATTAAAGTATTTAACCTCCTTCTCCCTCTGTTTGATAGAAAACTTTTTTTTTTTAACAATTACGAAAAATGCTAAAGCCAATCAAGCCATTACTTTGATAAACAGCTTGGAACAGTCTCGCCTAAATTCCACAAATAAAAAAAATAGCTAAATAATCACGACCTCACTCAACCTTATAGGGGATAATTATGTTGGTGCTTTAACATGGGGCAAAGAAAAACATAAAATTAAAGCATGAAAGAGAGTATGCCTATTTTGAGAAAATACTAGAATAATTGGTAAAGATTTTATTACCATTTTATTATACAAAGATATTGGTTTTCCCTCCAAATATATTTTTTCAGCCTGTTTTGCTGGCATGAATCTGGCTGGAGCAGTTAAGAAACTGCTTATCACTGAAGTGTTGGTACCATCTCTAGATATTGTAGGGGTATATTTTCAAAGTAGTGTGTGTTTGTTTTTTAACTTTGTGACCCCCTTCAACCAGTTCTGAAGTGCCTGGACTGCATGTTGCCATATATGCCAGATATGTCCATTGTGACACATTGGAATTGTACAACTTCTAATGGAATGCTGTCAGCACAGTATAGATGCTGAGATAACATTTAAAGTCAATGGGCCAGATCCCCAACTGGTGTAGATCCATAGTCAGTGCAGCTGTACTAATTTATAGCTGAGGCTCTGGCCCAGTAAGGCAGATGCTAATCAGGAAATCAGATGGAGGTTGATGGAGTTACTCTGGATTTACACTGGAGTAACTGGGATCAGAACCTGGCCCCATAGGTTACATGGTTAAGTTTCTCTGCAGTACTTTGAAAACATACCACTCAGTGTCTGAGTGATGAAAAGAAGTAGAAGTTAAAGTACTCCTGGTGGGCACCCACCTTTCCTTTATTAAATGTCTAAGAACCCATTTTGGGTCTATACCCATGGTACTCAGCAAATCACTCTAGGGAGCCACAGTACTTGTGGAGTTTTAGGGTTTGATTTCAGAGCCTCTTTCTCTGCTTGTGCCGCACAGAGCTAGGGAGGCGTTGATCCTCGTGGTGTCTCATACATCTAGATATGCACAGCATTTTTTCAAATACTGTATTCAGGAAATGGCAAGGAGGGTGAGAGGAAAAACACTCTGTCCTAGCAACCTGAAAGGATGGGGATGAAGAAGAGGGGGAAGAAAAATCTTTAGCTCCTCCTACCTCCAAGTCAGGGGTGGGGGTAGAGGAAAGGTAAATATTGGGCAAAATTCTGTTCTGTGACCCAGATTTGGCTAGTTGAATTGAATCCATTCTATTGAGTAAAGTTCCAGCATCAAACAATCATAATGTCCTGGCATTGAGGTAATGATTGCACTGTTGTATTGCATCAACACACAGTGACAGTTGTGACATTTCAGTGTCACATTGCAAACAATGCAAGGTAATATCCAGAAATCACTTTGGGGTTACTGTAGAGTTGTTCCTATTTGCAATTGGTATGCTGAATGCATTCTCTATGCCCTGCTGTATGTATTCACCTATGTTAATTTGTGCATAGAGTTTTGAAAAATGTTAGTGTTTCAACTGTTTTTTGCAGGTTTTTTTTTGTAAATTTATTTTTGCAGCTTCAATAAATTCACAGTATACTATTTTGAATTTGTTTGAAGTAGCTCTTCATTCGTTCAGTAGAGTGCTACTGAACTTCCCCATATTTAAAATGGGAAGTGTTTGTCTCAGATGAAATTGAACTCTCTGTAGTGCTAAAGCAGAGCCTGTGAGCAGTAAATGAGTGAGTAAGTAACTAACTCTCGAAGATGTTTTGATAGCTTGAATATCTCACCCAAAGGAGAATGAAAAATCTGAAGTACCTCATTTGACTTCATTGGCACTTTTTCAGGTGTGCTCTGAATGGGTCTTAAAATGATCAGTTTCTTAAAATAATTAGAAAGCAGCTATTCCTGGGGAAAGCAGACCTATGCAAAATGCGTTAGTTTTGAATTCATAGGGTTTTGTATGCATCCTTTTTTTTTTTTTTTTTCCTCAGATGAGTTCACATCTTTCAAATTTTGGATTCAAATGACCTCAAGAATTCAGAGCAAAATTTTGCCAAATCCACCTGGTTTCAGCTGAAAATTATATCTTGTCTCAAGGTCTGCCATGTCTTGACCTTACTGAAAGTTCTGCTCACCTCAACAAACCTGGCCCTAGTTTGTGTGACAGAAGAGTGACAAGGTGACCTGAGTTTGCAGAGCACGGGGTACACAGAGGGAGTAAAAGGGGCAACTAGAGAAGAGATTAAAGATAGGGGTGGAGCTGAGCATGGAAGATAAGGAATTTAAATGTGATACTGAAGATATAGGAAGCCAAATCACAAGATGGAATGTGTTGCAATCAAAGTGGCAGGTGAGGACGATTTTAGTGGCAACATGTTGTGGGAATTTGACAAGTGGAAATGTGTGAGCTGAGGAGTATAGAAAATGACACACTGGATCAGACCCGCAGTTCATCTAGTCCTGTATCTCCAGTATTCTGTGTCTGACAGCAGCTAGTACCATATGCTTCAGAGGAAGGTGTAAGAGTCTTGCAGTAGGCAGCAGGACCGGCGTAAGGCACCAGCAAAGCAAGCACGTGCTTGGGGCTGCACATTTCCAGGGGCGGCATTCCGGCCAGCCTTTTTTTTTTTCAGAAAACTCCAATGTATGGAAAAAAAAATCTCCAGTAGTGCAATAGGAGTGTGACATGAAAAATATCGTGTCACGTCATGACACGGTCACTCATAACGTGAACGTGCGTAAATGTGTAAACGTTAAAGGTTATTGATTGATTAATTAAATTAGAAATCACAATCACAAAAAATGTGTGTACTGTGCCGCCCTATCGGTGCCATTTGTGCCAATTTCAGTGTCGCATCGGTGCCAGGGGTTATAGGGCTAAAATGCTGGGACAAAAACAAAAATGACTTTCCTGTGCTGCCTACGAGCCACAAAGAGAGAAACGGCGAAAAGAATTAGAAAAATATCTCGTACTTCAAATAAGTATTTTAAAAAAGTCAACAATCAAGGAGAAATATAACGTTTTTCATTACAGTGTATAGTTGAACCCAAATTGTTTGTAATTGTGACTTTTGTTAAAATTAAATGAGTACACTAGTAGGAAATTTGTTTTATTTCACTAACTGCAAATTCTCTGTTTTCATTTTTTAAAAAATTTTAAACAGTCAAAACAAAACAAAAATTGAAAAGTGCAAACACGTGTAAAAGCCAAAAAAAAAAAAGGGGGTGGCCAAAATACGTTTTGCTTGGGGTGGCAAAAAACCTAGAGCCAGCCCTGGCAGGCAGATGTGGGATAATCTGCTCGCTGGAGGAGGCCGGACCATAGGAGGGTTTCACAGTAAAGGCCAGAGCTGACCTATAAACTGTGGTCAAAGTTTGTGTTCCTGAAAGCCCTTTGTTGCGTGGCGTTAATGCTAGGCAGCTTGTCATGGCGGAACCTCATTAAATACACACCCAACCTGATGTGTGGTTTTTTTTCTTTTCTTTTTTCACCTGTGGGTTGCAATTGCCACTCACTAGTCACTGGGACTTAGATGAAACATCTAATATAGTTTTACTGTGTGCATACAATGATGCTTAAGTTTGAGACTTTTATGTTGGGTTTTGTTACAGAGAAAATGAGTACTAGCAGGAAGATGAAGTTTCGGGGAGAGCTGATCTCACCAGGACTCAGTTCACCCTGTCAATATTGATGCTCTTGCAAGGACCATGTAGTTGCAGAGGATTCAGCTGCCTGAAATATGCATGATTCAATAAAATTGGTCTTTACAGTTTTTACTCTTTTTCCAGTATAAAGATCATAGGATTTATTTTATTATAGTTTGGTACTCAGTTAAGCTAGGCTGGGTCACCTTGTACCACGCACCATGTTCATTTCATTCCGCCGCTAAAAGTTAATGCCATATCTTTTATCTTTCGCTGACTGGATGTCACAGGACATAACATTAATAGAAGACAGACACCTCTGATATAGTTTTATGAATGGCCTTTAAAAAAACCCTGGGATTTAAAACTCTACAGTAGACTGGTGGATATAGTCATCTACCTGATATATGTGAACTGTTTTTTCCCATTTCAGTGTCTCATCAATTACAGGTCTTATTCTGTGTGAGGTGAGTTTTTTGTTTTTTGGGTTTTTTTTAAAGCACAAGGAACTTCATTAGGCTTAATACATTGCTTATTCTCTGTACTTAAAAGATTTCCCCCTTTAATATTACAATCAAGAATGGAAGAAGATACACAAAAATAAGATCCAAAGACTTGTCTAGTAGCTGAAGCACAGGACTGGGCACTGGGAGGTCTGGGCTTTTCTTTCTAGTTCTGTCACAGATTTTGTGTGTGTCCTCAAGTGAGTCATATAATGTGTGTGTTTCCATTTCCCTTTCTATAAAATAGAGATAAAACTTTTCTCCATCACAGTGATGATGTATAGATTATTCTAGACTTTCTATGGAAAGTCCTATAAAAGTGCAAATGTAATTAAATTAGGTTTTAAGCTTTTTGTATTTTTTATGTGTGAATCATACTTACCACATATATTGCACTTAAATACCATGATGGGTGCCATATAAATACACACATGCTTGTATGTATTTACATCTGTAGGTATTGATATGTATAAACACACTGAACTACTTATAAAGCCTTTTTGTAGTAGTATTCCTTTGTGCATAAAGTGAGTGATTTTGTATGTCAAAGGCTGCATTACAGGCCTAGGATACCAACTAAAATAGTCAAAGATAACTTAGTATTGCTATGGACTGATGACTAAGGATGGGTTTATCTAAACTAAAAAACTACCTGATGCCTCCTACCTCTGAGACTTATCCATTTTGTAGGTTCCAAAGGGTCTGGTTAAGAATCCCACCCTATCTGTCCTTCCAAAATTCCATAAGGAAACCCTACATGTTCCTGATAGATGAGTGAGCCACATTTTGTGAAAACTGGAGGTGTGTGTTTGGGTCATTTTGGCATGTGTGGGGCAGTGCAGGCCACAAACTGTTTCCTGAAGAGGAGATCCATCAGAAGATGGGGGAGAAAGAATACTTCAGTCACGCTTGCCAAGAGGACAATGGGGTTACCTTTGCGTGAGAGGGTTTAGTGACCAGTGGGGGCTCTCAAAAACTTTTGCATAAAATCTCTTCCACTTTTGGATGCTTATCTGAAGCAAACTTGTGAACATTTTGAAGTTTGCCTATTACTAATGGTTACAAGGACTAATTCTACTATTAAAATAATGCATAGCAGAAGTAGGAGGGAGGACGAGATCACTCAAGAATTCTAGACTGACTGTAATGATCAGTTAAAATAGGTTGGTCGGTGAAGCTGTGTGGAGGATAGGAGAACGTATTCATGGTATGGATATCTAAATCTGGACTAGTGGAAAGAATGTGGGGTATTCAACTGTGTCTCCATGAGACATTGAGCTGTAGCACAAAACCAGTATTTTATTGGGCGGAATTCAGCTATCAGCCTCTGTGCCTGACAGTTATTGTTCCACTTCTATTCTGTCATCTTCAAGTACAGATCTGCATTTGTTCTGTACTTATGATAACAGACCCCTCACTCCCCAAAGGATGGATTTAGGAGTTCTCAGTATCTTTATAATTTATTGTTTTTGAAATAGGTGCCATAGCTGACCTTTACTGGAACAATTGATGCTCTTGAGCTTCTTTAGGTGTGTAGCCAAAATAACTTGCCTCTTTTTTTAACGTGGCTTTTTTGTTTAATAAACTCTTTAGCTCTTTCAAATATGTAAATACAAAACCTATCACTCTAGGACAATCTGGATTTGTGACACTCCCAAGGGGACCATGGGTCCATAAACCAATGAGTGGATTATGTAATGCTGCATAAACTCTGTATTTTCATCTGTGACATATATAACCCATAACCTGCATATTTTATGTTACTTAACTGTTTCAGAGCATCATGTCTGAGAGAACACACCAAAATGGAAATTGCTTCTATAGAAGGTTGCAATAAATATTGATTGGATATATTGCATTGTTGCTCTCTGTGTGTATTAGAATGTTGCCAATTCTCTTGGCCTAATCAACACTGTAGATACATGCTGCACTTCCTCGTCATATATTTGTTGGATTTTAGAAATTTGGACCTGCAGTTTCAACATAATATTCTTTACAATATGCTAGTTACAGTTACTTAAGGAGACCCTGTCACAAAATGACTAGAAGAATTAATCTTTTCTAGACATCTAGAGAAATGCACACGATGCAAACACCGGTACTTTAATACAGTACGAAGTCCTATATATGGGTTTAACCAATGACTATTTAGGGCTTAGCTGGCTAAAAGCTGAGAAAAAAATTTCCTTCATGTGGCTATGCCTTCAAAAGAAAAAAGGCAGAATACAGTAGAGATAACTCTGTGCTGGTGGTCTGCACAAATCTGCCAATTTAAGTGATAATTTTTGGTTTCATTGACTTCACAGTGGCAATGTATAATCTTCATCTGCTATTATAAATCTTTGATAACTGTTTATATTGCATTGTATTTCAGCAGCATAGTGTTGCAAGGTTTAAATGTGTAGAGCAATATATTAGCTTCTGAATCTGATGCTTTGGACAGGAGGCTCTCCTGTGAAATTATTGGCAAATACACCAAATGGCAGGTGAGGAACATCTTTGGTGCCTCCTGTCCCTTTGCTAAACTTTTGAATACCATATTTTTATTGCATTTGTTGCTCATTTCATGACTTTGATGCACGATTTGCATGCATGCTTTATCCCTGTCATATAAGATGATACATTTGCATGCTAGAACCTGTAAATCTGTATTTATTCATGTCATATATAGGCAAATAAAAAAAATGTGTTTCCTCTAAAGTTACAGAAACGTTTTAATTTTAAGAATAACAGCATAGCTATCACTGGTGTCTCATTAAATATGTCCTTTATTAGTTGCTACTTACACTCTTCAAGTCTTAAACCACAGGTAAACTTTCACAATTACACAATAAAACAAAGTTCACAATATCGCAGTTCACTTCAGTTCATTCTTATATCTCACTGACCGACTGGCCCATGGCAAATAACTTGTTGAAGATGTTTCTGAAAGCTAATAGTTAAAGAAGTTACAGTAGAAATCACTTATAAACATGGATACTAAGGACACATTTATATCTTTCTGTGTTGTATCCCTCTGAACATGAGCATCATCACTGATCTGTTCCCAACTTAGTTTTCAAATGACCCTGGCCCCTTGACCTTTAGGGCCCTATATCATGTGACTTATCATCATACCACCATGTTGCCTATGGAGTTCAGGTGTTCCACAAGTGAATTTGCAATGCCAGAGATGCTGTACTTTCTACTTGCCCACCTTCTACTGCAGACATTCTTTTATGGATCAGTATTTTAATTACTTTTCTAATGAAGTTAGAGTTGTACTCAAAGGTCTTCCTCTCCTTGCATCTTGCCAGGAACTTGGTCTTCAGCAGGATCCTATCTTACTAGACGGTCAAGAACAGACAATTGAAATCATTCTCATTTATCCTGAGGCAAAGACAGACACTCGCTCCCCCCCGCTCCCCTTTAGGAGATATACACAGAAGTTTGCTAACTGAGGGATGGAACTGCAAGTCTTCTGTAAACATCAAAGATAACTTATGCAGGAATTCTTGGAAGAAGTTTCCATCATAGTTTAAGTACCGTGACACGGTTTCAGTGAGCTTATTTTCCACATTGCATTTCATTAATAGCCTTGCAGATTTCTTAGAATATGAGGACTAAGGGAAGCCCTCAGTAAAATGCTGGATCATAGTTTTGAATGGATGAGGATGAAGATGAGTTGTAGCCTTAAAGCTAATAGGAGGCAGTCAGAACATGAAGAGCTGTGAAGTAGGTCAGTACTTTTGCTTGCTTTTTAGATCAGTGTTTCCACAGCACTGCATTTACAAATGTTTAGATGGTATTAACAGATAGCATTGATATTTTTATGTTGCTTCCTTTGGAGTACAGCATTGTGGATTGTATTCTGCTGTTTTATCCCTTTTGTCATGTGGCTTTCTAAATCTCATGCTAATAAGTAGCTGATAGATCTCACCAGCAATCTTGGCTTTGCATTTAGTCTTTCTTCATTCTAACAATCCTGTCTACAGTACATACTATTCCGAAGGTGAATCTTGTACATTGCTGTTCAGTTGCCAGGCTTACAGTCTCAAGGTAATGGGTATATTTGAATTAATTTAAAATGGTGATTTCATGTTGTGTGTCTGCGGAAGGGAGAGGATGGTAGGATGGGGAATAAGTAGGTACTGTTCTCTGAGTAACCATACTTATCAACAGCTGCTTAATGGTGGGTGAAAGACCGGTGCTTATGGTGAGGGGCAGATGAGTGGGAATAGAATGGAGTCTGCCTGGATCCTAGTAGTGACTGTGTACACTGGTCGTGTAATTGCAGTAGTTTTTAATTTCTATTTTCAGGTGCCAGTGCAGTGGTGGGCAACCTGCAGCCCGCGGGCCATGAGACAGTTTTTTTACATTGACCGTCAGCAGACATGGCCACCCATAGCTCCCAGTGGCCGCAGTTCGCTGTTCCTGGCCAGTGGGAACTGCGGGAAGCGGCGTGGGCCACAGAGACGCGCTGGCCGCTGCTTCCCTCAGTTCCCATTGGCTGGGAACAGTGAACCATTGTTGCTGGGACCTGCGGGCGGCCATGCCTACTGACGATCAGTGTAAACAAACTGTCTCACGGCCCGCCAGCAAATTACCCTGACGAGCTGCAGGTTGCCCACCACCCTGCTAGAGCTAGAAAATGTAGCTGTGGAGGAAAATAGGTATAGATGCCTCTCTGGAGTAGTTTTAAGAAAACAAAATTAATGTTCTTACAAGGGAAATTATTCCTCTGTCTTACAGAAATTTGGGAAAAAATAAGCTTCCATTTTTCCACTTAAAACTAAAATGTAGATACTATGTAAACTTATAATGATTCTGCTAACTAGCATTCATTGGTCCAGGTGCTAAGGCCCTGATTTGATCCTCTAATAAGCTCAACACAGGCAGAGCTCATTGCTGCTTAGTTTTAAGTTATAAGTTTTTGAATTTTGTTTTTCTTTCAAATTGATCCTCTAAGTGTTGAGAGAGGAACTGTAAATGCTTTTATTTCTCTGTAACCATGTTAAATTCAATTTCTGTTAGAAAAATTAGAAAACAAGAACATAGATAAAAATAAATTAATAAATAGATAAAATAAACATCAGTTTAATTTTCTTTCTTTATATTTTTCTGTTTTTTCTTTTAGAGGCTATCTGTCTATATCACTTTGGGAGGGAGGGTTCAAACACTCTGTTCATGAGCTGAGCCTAAGAGATTTTGTCTGTCTGTCTATCTAATTTAAATTATTCCAATTCTGTAGCTCCTTTTCTCAAAGCATTTGATATTCATTAATTAACTAACCCTTAAAACATCTGTTATCCTGCAGATGGATAGTCAAGGCACAAGAGATGGTGGCACACATTTTCAAAAATACCCATCATCTTTTGTTCCAAAGATCCTAAGTGTCTAACCCAGGACATCCCAGGCCTGACTTAGTGCTTGCCTAGAATAAGGTATTTTTTAAGTGTGTTAGCCAACACTCTTTAACCTTTCACAAACTTTAGTGTGGACAGGGCAAAAATTTTGTTTTAATACCTCTACCAGTTAATGTGAACTTCAGAGAGGTTAAATATGGCTTGTCTATACCAGTTAAAACATGTTGGTTAAAATGTTGGAGCTAGCATGTTTTAAAAACACATCTTTCATCTTAGTCTAGACAAGCCCTCAAAAAATTGCTGAGCTCCCACTGGCTTTGTCTTTACTAGGGGAAAAAAGTGCTTTTTCTTACCACAAGTTAGCTAATGTGAGGTAAATAACAAAGTAAAATCCTAGTGAAGACAAGACAGTTTGTAACTTTTCCATGTGTTAGAAGGTTGAGGTAAAGAATATAGACATGAAAGCTACAAACTGCCCTTGTAAGATTTTGTTTTGGTGTTGATTACCACATTAGTTAACAATGTCATGAGCAAGTGCACGCATTTTTTTCTTGGTTGAAGACTCTTCCAAGAGGAGCTCTGGGTGCTCCGCACTCCTGATAATCAAAGCCAAGGCATATAAAGCTGATATATATTTCTTAACACTTTTTTTCTTTTCATTATATCTTTTCTCAAAGGATGATTAGAAAGTGTATGTTAAGAGCATTTAGGCATGAAGCCTGTAAATTAAAATGTACTGTTATTAATATAAAAGTTTTAGTGGGGAAAAAGAGGACTTGTTGCCAAGAATCAATATCAATAGCGGGTTTTTCCTATGGATTTAATGTGACCATTCTTAGGTTTTCTTTTGGTTTTAAAATGGAAGGTTTTTATAAGGTGCTGTAGCTATTCAGTAAGACCGCTTCCATAAGAAACATTCAGTTTGGACATTTACTGAACTGTTGGTAGTATTTTGTAGTAAACTGATTTAAAGTGAAATAGAAGATGTCCAATCCATCAAAATGTGGGATGACTTGGGAAAGTTAATATATTTATTGAAATGCTACATTTTAAAAAAAGGAAAAAAGTGATAGTTTTAAAAATATATTTTTAAAATCCACTTATTATAAGCAATACAGCAAAACCGTAGTCCTTTGTGTCCAATAAAGACTGTCTAGCTACTGCCGCTTAACATAGTACACTTCCTTGTTGTACTGCAAAAAGAACTATGGGGGGCTCAGTATTTATTTACCTTTCTGACGTACTAAAAGGATGGTGATAATGTTATAAATGTGTGTATGTTTGGGGTGGAGGAGGTTGGCTCACACTAGATTGTCAGAGAAGGACTACTAGCCAAATAGCCAGAACACTTGGTGTGACCAGATATTTTTACAACAGGTATATAAATATTAAGTATCTAGTTGGCTTCAGTGTCAGACTTTATGATAGGGGTTGTTTAAAAAAATAGTATACTGCATATCAGTCTTCAGGCAGACTGTGCTAATATTTTTCCTTTAGAGACTGAAATGTGCAGGGCCATTGAACTAGAAGTAGATCTATCACTTTTTAGAATTTTACATGACTTCTTGAGGCTGTGTCCACAATGCAGGTAGAGCATATGTAATTTTAAAATAAAGTAAGAGATCATCTTACTGTAGCTTGGTTAGTTTAACTGTTTGTTTAAATAGCTAACCCAGTCAGGTAGAGTACAGGGAAAGATAAAACTGATTAGTATTTGTATGTTGCTTTGTACTTCTGTAGCTTGAGTTTCCCCTGAAAACTAGCTGTGCTAGAAAAACCAGATAAAATATTTACATTTCCTGGTACTTCTATAATGACTTCTATTGCTTTAAATTATTTTTGTGTCCTGCTGTGTAAGTCATTGTCAGGGTATGTATTGTACAACTCTCAGGGACTTACTTAAGCATAAAAAGGAAACTTATTTATGTGCATTCTACCATGTGTTGGATATAAGTGAATATGAATGTACTGCAAAATTCATATGTTAAATAATAGAAAACTGCTCTCACATGCTTTATGAGAAAAATACTTGTATACCCTGTTCTTCAAGAGAAACCATCAACTTGAAAATATTTCCTTCTGAAAATGTTTGTACCTACTATGGTTATAAGCAACACATAAGTTTACTATAACTGAAACATTTAGAGATTTTAAAAGGAACATTTTTCTAAGTTTCTTTACCTTGTGAATTTGATGATATTTTGGGTCAAGTCCTAATTCCAATGAAGTCAATAGCAAACCTTCCATTCAGTTCAGTGGGCCCAGGGATGTACCCTTTAGGTATTGTTAGTTTTGCAGATGGTTAGCCATACTTCCTGTCTTAGAGAATCATAGAATATCCGGGTTGGAAGGGACCTCAGGAGGTCATTTAGTCCAACCCCTGCTCAAAGCAAGACCAATCCCCAACTAAATCATCCCAGCCAGGGCTTTGTCAAGCCTGACCTTAAAAACTTCTAAGGAAGGAGATTCCACCACGTCCCTAGGTAACGCATTCCAGTGTTTCACCACCCTCCTAGTGACAAAGTTTTTCCTAATTTCCAACCTAAACCTCCCCCACTGCAACTTGAGACCATTACTCCTCCTTCTGTCATCTGCTACCACTGAGAACAGTCTAAATCCATCTTCTTTGGAACCCCCTTTTCAGGTAGTTGAAAGCAGCTATCAAATCCCTCCTCATTCTTCTCTTCCGCAGACTAAACAATCCCAGTTCCCTCAGCCTCTCCTCACAAGTCATGTGTTCCAGTTCCCTACTCATTTTTGTTGCCCTCCGCTGGATGCTTTCCAATTTTTCCACATCCTTCTTGTAGTGTGGGGGGCAAAACTGGAGACAGTTCTCCAGTTGAGGCCTCACCAAAGTCGAATAGAGGGGAACGATCACGTCCCTCGATCTGCTGGCAATGCCCCTACTTATACATCCCAAAATACCATTGGCCTTCTTGGCAACAAGGGCACACTGTTGACTCATATCCAGCTTCTCGTCCACTGTAACCCTAGGTCCTTTTCTGCAGAACTGCTGCCTAGCCATTTGGTCCTTAGTCTGTAGCGATGCATGGGATTCTTCCGTCCTAAGTGCAGGACTCTGCACTTGTCCTTGTTGAACCTCATCAGATTTCTTTTGTCCTAATCCTCTAATTTGTCTAGGTCCCTCTGTATCCTATCGCTACCCTCCAGCGTATCTACCTCTCCTCCCAGTTTAGTGTCATCTGAAAACTTGCTGAGGGTGCAATCCACACCATCCTCCAGATCATTAACGAAGATATTGAACAAAACCAGCCCCAGGACTGACCATTGGGGCACTCCACTTGATACCATTGGGGCACTCCACTTGCAAACTAGACATGGAGCCATTGATCACTACCCGTTCAGCCCGACAATCTAGCCAGCTTTCTATCCACCTTATAGTCCATTCATCCAGCCCATACTTCTTTAACTTACTGGCAAGAATACTGTGGGAGACCGTGTCAAAAGCTTGGCTAAAGTCAAGGAACAACACGTCCACTGCTTTCTCTCATCCACAGAGCCAGTTATCTCATCACAGAAGGCAATTAGATTAGTCAGGCATGACTTGCCCTTGGTGAATCCATGCTGACTGTTCCTGATCACTTTCCTGTCCTCTAAGTGCTTCAGAATTGATTCCTTGAGGACCTGCTCCATGATTTTTCCAGGGGCTGAGGTGAGGCTGACTGGCCTGTAGTTCCCCAGATCCTCCTTCTTCTCTTTTTTAAGGATGGACACTACATTAGCCTTTTTCCAGTCATCCAGGAACTCTCCCAATCGCCATGAGTTTTGAGAGATAATGGCCAATGGCTCTGCAATCACATCCTCCAACTCCTTTAGCACTCTCGGATGCAGCGCATCCGGCCCCATGGATTTGTGCTCGTCCAGTTTTTCTAAATAGTCCCGAACCACTTCTTTCTTCACAGAGGGCTGGTCACCTCCTCCTCATGCTTTGCTGCCCAGTGCAGTAGTCTGGGATCTGACCTTGTTCATGAAGACAGAGGCAAAAAAAGCATTGGGTACATTAGCTTTTTCCACATCCTCTCTCACTAGGTTGCCTACCTCATTCAGTAAGGGGCCCACACTTTCCTTGACTTTCTTCTTGTTGCTAACATACCTGAAGAAACCCTTCTTGTTACTCTTAATATCTCTTGCTAGCTGCAACTCCAGGTGTGATTTGGCCTTCCTGATTCCAGTCCTGCATGCCCGAGCAATATTTTTATACTCCTCCCTGGTCATTTGTCCAATCTTCCACTTCTTGCAAGCTTCTTTTTTGTGTTTAAGATGAGCAAGAATTTCACTGTTAAGCCAAGCTGGTCACCTGCCATATTTACTATTCTTTCTACACATCGGGATGGTTTGTCCCTGTAACCTCAATAAGGATTCTTTAAAATACAGCCAGCTCTCCTGGACTCCTTTCCCCCTCATGTTGTTCTCCCAGGGGATCCTGGCCATCAGTTCCCTGAGGTTGTCAAAGTCTGCTTTTCTGAAGTCCAGGGTCCATATTCCGCTGCTTTCCTTTCTACCCTGTGTCAGGATCTTGAACTCGACCATCTCATAGTCACTGCCTCCCAGGTTCCCATCCACTTTTGCTTCCCCTACTAATTCTTCCTGGTTTGTGAGCAGGAGGTCAAGAAGAGCTCTGCCCCTAGTTAGTTCCTCCAGCACTTGCACCAGGAAATTGTCCCCTACATTTTCCAAAAACTTCCTGGATTGTCTGTGGACTGCTGTATTGCTTTCCCAGCAGATATCAGGGTGATTGAAGTCTTCCATGAGAACCAGGGCCTGCGATCTAGTAACTTCCGTTAGTTGGCAGAAGAAAGCCTTTTCCACCTCATCCCCCTTGTCCGGTGGTCTATAGCAGACTCCCACCACAACATCACCCTTGTTGCTCACACTTCTAAACTTAATTCAGAGATGCTCAGGTTTTTCTGCAGTTTCGTACTGGAGCTCTGAGCAGTCAGACTGCTCTCTTACATACAGTGCAACTCCCCCACCTTTTCTGTCCTGCCTGTCCTTCCTGAACAGTTTATATCCATCCATGACAGTACTCCACAGTCATGTGAGTTATCCCACCAAGTCTCTGTTATTCCAACCACATCATAATTCCTTGACTGTTCCAGGACTTCCAGTTCTCCCTGCTTGTTGTACACAAGCATCATGTCTTTTCTTTCATCCGCTGCACTGGATGGACCTCACATACAAGGTCTTTCCCATGCTTTACAGAAAGCTGTTTACCAGTAACAGTGGCAAAGTTGTAGGTCTCAGATAGGTGTGTGTGCACAGGGAACGAAGAGGATGTTTGGTGGCGTTGCTCTCAAGACTTTCCTAGTATCAACAGAGAAGCAGAAAACCCTTTCCATTCTTTTACAGGTGTTCTTTAAAGAAGTAAAATTCAGGACATGCCATTCTTAAACTGATGGTTATTTTAATTACGTAATTTTTAAAAATTCAAGATGACCATATCTCTTTAACGGTCTTATTCAAGGACACATAAATAACTTGGATTGTGATGTTCCATTTTCAAGGCAATGTTATAAATAACATGTATCCAGCATAAGAAATTTGTAAAAATTGGGTTATTGCTTTAAAAAAAAGGGGGAAATCAAAATTCTAGCTCAACAGCATCTGTGCTGATGTAGTGCATCTTAAAGCCATCAGATACCTTAAATGTTATCCTGTCAATAGTGATAGTTCCTGTTGCCACTGATACCCATGAGATTGGGCCTAGAAAGAAGGAATCTTAGTTGTCAACAAACTCTATTGTTTGAGATAACACTGGCCTTTACATTTTGCAGCTGGACTTCAAAGCTGAATTATGTGAAGAAGCCCATGGTGCAGAACAGTAATTACAGTCTACCTGTGTTCTGAACTCTGCAAATGGAGGCTACTTGTCCCAAGCACAGAGAACTGTTTTGGGGAGTGAAGAGAAAGCTACATGTCTGTGCTAGGTCTGGCTGCAACAAAGCCGGTGTCCTGGTATATTAGAATGCCTCTCAATTGTTGTACATTGTGAAGTGAATATTTGTTCTGCTCTTCATTCTGATGTACTAGAGAGTAACTGCACAATTGCACATACTTTTCTAAAGAGTACCACAATGGGAAATTTTCTCAAGCTCAAAGGCCTCAGGAGAGGCTAAGTTAATGTTGCAATATCTCCTTGAAACCCGATTTTTACTTTTTTCTTTTTTTACCTTTCAAGAATGCTTCCCCTCTACACATCTGCTTCAGCAGCCCATTAAAGAGTTGGTACTGACTGCTTATATAATTTTTATGAAATAGCACGAGTACAGTATTTTTGCTTCATAAAACTATATCCCTTTTAGGAAGGAGCTTTGAAATCCAGCAAACAGGAGTTTAATACAAATTTCTTTAAAAAGCTAAACTTGTGATTAATTCAGTGGTACTTCAAGTGCTACTTAATTGACCATTTGACCAAGATAATACCACAAATTTCCTGTAGCTTTATGTGAAATATAGAGCCATGTCATTCAAACTGGCGGCAAAAGTTCATCTGCCTAAATACATGCTAAGTTACACCTGGTGGTATTTTTGACATCACTGAAGTTACACCAAATATAAGTTGATACAGAATTTAGCCCAGAAAGTTACTTTTCAACTTCAACTCCTTTTCACTGACATCCGTCTCCAGTATGCACTGACATCCGTCTCTAGTATGCACATGTAGAAACATAGGATCCCCCCAGATTAACTCCACAAGGCTGCAAATATGAGGAAACCCATCAGCTTTTATAGCTCTTTAGTGCTCCATTACCTTGAGGTTATTGCTTAAAATCAGATATTTTTTGATCTTTTAAAAAATGAAATCACAAATAACCCGCCCAACAGAAAATGACAGCAAAGTAGGAAATACAGGAGGCATCCAGAAAAGTTCATTTGAACAGGCTCATCTGAAAAGATCAATTTGCAGAGAGATTTTAAATAACGTGTGAAATATATGGGCAGTATCATTCAATTCAGCTAATTTTACTGTTTTGATCATCTCTGGACACCGATGCTTATGAGGATTATATACCAACATGAGAGTGTTAGCATGGCATAAAATACTCTGGGTTACAAGATCTTTCATTGACTCAATCAGATTGACTTTTATGATCCATAAAGCAGTGTGATTCTTAAAATGACAGAGGAGTCTAGAGGATCTCTGACTGCCACTGAAGAATTAATCATGATAGTGGAGAAGAAACTGAAAGCCCTCACTTAACATGCAGCAGAGTTAACAACCTTGGTATTGTAGTCCTCTAAATCTTTCTCAAGGAAGATAGAGTCAGCTGTAGGTTGCAGCTACTCTTGGAAGCAGAAGGAATAGGGCTGGCTGCTTTTCTTCTTTGCCCTTCCCAAGAGGACACAAAAGATCTTGACAAACTGATTCATTGCAATGTTGAAGCCCATCTAGAGCAGAAGGTGATGTTTTCCAGCCTTGTGGCTATTAGTGAGTCATAAGCTAGTATTGATACTGTGCAAAATTACCCTCTAGCTTCTGTTTTAAATAAAGCAGATATGACTTTACATTCAGAGCAATGATGCTCGTGTTGGTTGTCCATGTGTTTTTTTTCCCCTTTGCTATACATGAGTCCATTAAGCTACTTATGTTTTACTACTGTCTGAATCTTCAGCTCCTGTTTCTCATAGAGTTTAAGGCCAGAAGGGACCACTAGATTCAATCTAGTCTGTATGTCATAGGCCACCAACAGTGGCACCCGCACACTAAACCCAACAACCTAAATGAGACCAAAGAATTGCAACCCACAGGAGTCTAGATTAGTATGTGCCACAGGCAGAGAATAGGAGGGATCAAGGTGCACCTGCTGTTACTTGTGCAAGCATTAAAAGAGCAAGTGTAATTCAGTGTAAGTCTCTTTGCTCATCAGTGCTAAGGGAGTATTTCTCCTCCTTGTGACAGGGTGCTGGCTAGGAAACCCTGAGCCAGCCCTCTGTCATGCTACCTCCAATCAGGAAAAAGGAATTGGAGCTGGCTGAGTGAGCCCAGGCCTAAGTGGCAAACAGGGAACAGCTGCCAGCATCATTAGCCGGGGGCTACATAAAGGCTGGCAGGAAAGAAGCCAGCGGGAGAGGAAAGGGAGAAGCTAGGGAATTAGAGGCCGCGCTCCCCTGCTGGCTGTAGAATCTAGTAGTCCCTAAGGCTGTAAGTCTGACGCTGTCTGTAGCTACAAGGTGGTGGGAACTTGTACTGTAAATAGAGAGCATGGGTGATTGCACCAAAATAGAGGTCTCTGGCTGGTTTGTGGGTGCAAAAGTGGCAGAAGATAGAGGGGCCCACCTGTGCCTTGTTACAGGCCCCAAAAATAATATGGTGTTTCAGTTAGGAAAGCCAAGTGTATATGTCTTTTAAACAAAGTGTATGAGATGAAAAGCATTTAGTGGCATAAGTTCCATCAGCTCTTGTCAAAACAATAATTTAACGTGAAATTAAAGTAAACTTTGACTCTTCAAACAATTGTCCATTATCCAGTGGAAACGTTTTTGATCATTTGTAGGAATCTTGACACCTACTGTTCTCTGTACTTTTTTTTATTATGGAAGTGTCTGAAGACTTAGCCCTTGACTGCAGAATGCTTTGGGCAGATCTTCTGTTAGAAGCTCTACGTGAAGGCTAAGTGGATGAAGAGGTTGGAGGTTACACTTCCCTCACTTGCAGGCTCCTTTTTTAGTTCAGCCTTGAATGTCTTATTTTCCCTCCCCAGGGTGTTTTCTCATAGGGCACTGCTATACAGAACCCACTGTCTGTGTGTGTCTGTCACACACTGGAAGGCTTATCATAGTCCCACAGGCGCTCATCCTACAAGACTTTCTTGTTTTGAAACCTGGTTTTGGAGACCAGGTCTTAGGGTGCCAGAGAAGACTTACAAATTTCTTGACTGGAAGATAACAGACTGTATAAGCAGAGAAGGGAGGAGAAAGAGTAGGAACACTCTAAATGCTGATTAGTTGTCATCCTGCTTATCAGAACAAATGAGGAGGAGGAACTGGTTGTCTTCATTGTTTCAAGCAAACCACAGCAAGCAAACTAGCTGGCAAATGGGAATATAATTTGCCTTGCTTTTCTTCATAAAACTCCCACAGTGCAATTGGACTATTTTTGTCTACAAATAAAAAGCTTAGCAAATATATACCTGTGTGTAAACTGATGTGTACCAGAGGTCATTTACAGTGATGACTTGCAATGAGTTATTTGATTTCAGTGATAATGATCATTATCTAGTTACCACAAGCTGGTACAGCATGGTGTGTAAAATTGCATGCCATGTCATGCCAGCTAGGAAAATAATGTGTTTCAGTATTGTACAAAGTGGGTGTGGGTGTATGTGTAAAAAAATATTTGACCTTTATATTATGGCTGGTTGAGTTTCATTGATAAGTCAATTACAATATTTTTAAGAAAGATACCAGGAACACGAACTGTTCTGTTGTATTATACTGTGATAATATGTACGAGCAGGCATTGCTTCTTGCTGAGGTATTTGCACACTTAAAGACAGCACAAGTGCTTGTACCTCTATGATTTGTGTATCCAGAAATGTATGCTAAACAGGGTGAGACAAAAGGAGCATTTAGATAGTGGATAGTTTTACTTATGGGCTTTCTTTACACATAAAACTTACCGTATGTAAGCTCACATGATGCAGAAGATGTTAATATAAAAACAAGTGGAGCCCAGAAAACAAATGGGTATTGTTGGTGAATAATGTAAGAATTATGATGTGAAAAGGTGTCTTGGGCAAAGACAGTTGAGCAACAGGGGAAAGATTTAAAGAATCTTTTTCCCTTGCAACAAAATCTGAACCTGTGGAAGCTGTAATAAAAATTGACTTCTAATTTGAGATTTATCAGCAGCAAAGCACCTTGCTTAAAAAATTCAGCCACTTGGACTTAACACAGCACTGATTTGTAGCCACCCAACTAGATAAAAGAGCCTGAGAATTGGATCCAAAATCAGCATGTTTGCTTTAAAATTTTACCTGATATATTGCAAAAAAAATTATAGTGTGGTGTTATGTTCCATCACTTCAGCAACTGATGAATGCCAGGTGATAGCTAAATATCAAGGAGTTCATATGTATTTTTAGAGTATTATTGTGGTGCACCCAAGCAAATCAGACTGGTTTTGCTGATACCAGGTTTGCTGTTCATCTAAATTACCTTGTTCTGTATATCTCTACTTTATAGTTTATCAGCATTGTGACTGTCCCCTGTGTGAGTGCATCCTTTACAAGAGCCAAGCATAGTGGGACATATCTTAGTGCAGAAGGGAGCATCTTCTATCTGACTGGCTCAACAGTCATAGTGCCCAGAGCTTCTGGAGGCACCATGTCACTTGGAGTCTCCATTGGAGCAATAGAACGCCACTCTGTCTCCATCATGGCTCTGTGACTGTATGCCATAATGGAGTCCAACAAATGTGAGAACTACAATAGCTGATCTAACGGGTCTGCATGCTTCACCAGACAGAGACTTGTCCTGTAATTTTCAGAATATGTTGGGTGAGCTCAAGTCAGAGTGACAGCTGTAAATTAGAAATGGGGTCTGCTTTTGTTAAAGGTCACATGACTGCTAAATATTGTATTGTGCAAATGCAAGCTTGTGTATATGTAAATGCTATGGCCAATGTAGTTTTCCCCAATATTTCAATACACTGAATTAAGTTAACACAGTGTATGTTAATTGGACTGTTGGCTTAAGACATATTATCTGTTGTGCTGATGGGAGAACATTACATGAGTTAAACAATAATTACAGAATACAGCTCAGGTGATAAGTGGGATTGGGGAATTGGGATTTCACCACCACCCCATGAGTTCCTTTGTGATTTTCCCTTGACCTGCTGAGTATCAGTCATATGCATGAATTGAGCCATATATCTTTTAATGAAAACCGGTCCCTTTTGCAAAGCCAAGAGCTATATTCCTTACTCTTCTGGGACTGTAGGTGATGACATTACCTGCAGATGAGAAAACAAATAATCCCAAATTTGGGTCATGGCAGAAACTAATTTTAATTTATTTAATTTTTTAAACAAAATTTAAAATCAGGGCCCAAAAGTAGTATGCATTCTCTTTACATTTTGCACACACATTCTGTAACTAATATGCAGTCTTAAGCAGTTAAATTATTTTTTTATTAAATACTAAAACTTCTTACTGTCCCTTTTAGCACTTTCAAAATTATTTCTTATGTTCAGATCACCTTATTGTTTTTAAAGAGGGAGTACTTAGCAGATTCATACTCTAATAATTGTTAAACTGTAATGGAAACCCTATAAAAGTACATTGGACAGCAACAGTGATGTGAAATAAATTCATTAAAATCAATGTTATTCAATGAATACTAATTGAATTATTAATGCTTAGATCAGGTTTTTCCCTGTTTCTGATTATTCAGCTTGTTGGAACTTGTTGGCTGATGTATGTCTCCCTGTTGATGAAAGCCCTTTCTACATCCTGATTTGTTGGGCAATTTTTTATCCTTGTAGCTTGCACACCAAGAGGATAATATTATAGATTTTTTCATAAAATAACATGTGGGAATTCTTCATAATAGATTTACTTTTTTTCAGTTTTGTTTCCTTAGTTATTTGTCTTAGTGAAAATAACAGTGCAGTCTGTTGGATCAGAGGCCCTGTGCTGAAGCTGAAAGGTTTCTCTGTTTTGAGACCCCACGTTTATGTTTGTTAATTTCTTGTATTGTCTGAAGAAACATTGGTATCTAGGTGGGAAACTATTTTTTGACGTGAATTTGTTTTTGTTTGGTTTTTCTACTCCACTAGCAATCACTAGCTTCAAAAAAATCAGACTTTACCAAACTCAAAGAACTGGTTGGTAAGATCCCATAGGAAGAAAATCAAAGGGAAAAAGGAGCTCAGGAGAGCTGACAGTTTCACAAGGATAACACAGCTGCAAACAGTCATGATGGAAAGGAAAAATAGGAAGAACGGTAAGAGGCCAATATGGTTCCATCAGGAGCTCTTTAAAAACCTGCAAATCAAAAAGAAATCCTTCAAAAAGTGGAAAAGTAGACAAATGGCTAAGGAGGAGTACAAAAGAATAGCACAAAAATGTAGGAACGTCATCAGAAAGGCTAAGGCACAAAATGAGTTACACCTAACAAGGGACAGAAAAGGCAATAAGAAGAGGATCTTTAAATACATTAGGAGCAAGAGAAAGATGAATGAAAATGTAGGTCCTTTACTTAGGAGGGAAGACGAGCTAATAACTGGTGACATTAAGAAAGAAGAGGTGTTTAATGCTTATTTTGCTTCAGTCTTCACTAAAGAGGTTAATAGTGACCAAATACTCAACAGAATTAATATTAACAATGGGGAAGGAATGGAAGCCAAAATAGGGAAAGGTTAGCTTAAAGAATATTTATATAAGTTTGATGTATTCAGGTTGGCAGGGCCTGTTAAAATTCATCCTAGGTTACTGAAGGTACTAGCTAAACCATCAGCAATTACCTTTGAGAACTCCTGGAGGACAGGTGAGGTCCCTGAAGACTGGAGAAGGGTAAACATAGAACCTGGGGAATTAAAGAGAGGTACTCTTTGTTCCCCTTTTTATAGGCTGGTCAGCCTAACTTCGATACCTGGAAAGATACTGGAACAAATTTTTAAACAATCAATTTGTAAGTATTTAAAAGATAATAGGGTAATAAGGAATAGCCAGCATGGATTTGTACAGAACAAATAATCCCAAACCAACCTAATTTCCTTCTTTGTCAGCATTATTGGCCTAGTAGATAGCAGGGAAGCAGATGTGATGTGATAGATGTGATATATCTTGATTTTAGTAAGTTTTTGACACAGTCCCACATGACATTCTCATAAGCAAACTAGGTAAGTGATCTAGATGAAATTTCTATAAAATGGGTACACAACTTTTTGAAAGTGTGTACTCCAAGAGTAGTTATCAGTGGTTTACTGTCAAACTGGGAGGGCATATCTAATAGGGTCCTGCAGGAGTCAGTTCTGGGTCTGATACTATTCAATATTTTCATTCATGACTTGGATAATAGAGTAGAGAGCTATGTTTATAAAAACTGCAGATCACACCTAGCTGGGAGGGGTTGAAAACACTTTGGAGGACAGAATTAGAATTCAAAATTACCTTGACAAACTGGAGAATTTCTCTGAATTCAACAAGATACAATTCAATAAAGTGTCAAGTGTAAAGTACTTCACTTAGGAAGGAAAAATCAAATGTACAACTACAAAATGAGGAATAAGTGGGTAGGTGATAGTAAAAGGATTTGCTGAAAAGGATCTGGGGTTTATAGTGAATCACAAATGGAATACGAGTCAACAGTGTTATGCATTTGCAAGAAAGGCTAACATCATTCTGATGTGTATTAACAGGAGTGTCATATGTAAGACACAGGAGGGAATTATCCCACTCTTCTTGGCACCGATGAGGCCGCAGCTGGAGCACTGTGTATAGTTTGGGGTGCCACACTTCAGGAAAGGTGGACAAATTGTAGGGAGGGTCCAGAGAAGAGCAACAAAAATGATAAAAGTTTTAGAAAACCTGACTTATGAGGAAAGGTTAAAAAAACTGGTCATGTTTAGTCTTGAGAAAAGAGAACTGGGGGGACCTGCTAACAGACTTCAGATATATTAAGGGATGATATAAAGAGGACTGTAATCAATTGTTCTCTATGTCCAGTGAAGTTAGGACAGGAAGTAATGGGCTTAATGTGCAGCAAGGGAAGTTTAGGTTAGATATTAGGAAAAACTTTCTAACTATAACGGTCGTTAACCTCTGGAATAGGCTTCCAAGGGAGGTTGTGGAATCCCCATCCTTGGAAGTTTTTAAAAACAGGTTGGACACAAACTGGTCAGGGATGATCTAGGTTTACTTTGTTCCGCCACAGAGGAGGGGCTGGACTTGATGACTTTTCGAGGTCCCTTCCAGCCTTCCATTTCTATTATTCTGTGGTTATTTTAATAGCAAACTAAAGAAAAGTAATCCATAAAACAGTTACATAATTTCCTCTGCTACAGCTATTTGTTACGCCTGAGTTATAAAACCTAGTGCTTTTGGAGGGTTGAAAGGTGGGGAGAAAGAGGGGACAGAAAAATGCAAGAGACTATCTTTCTGTTATGACTTTGTGTTTCTTGTACAGTGTTTCTTGTATTTTTCTGTCTATACTTTGATATTGCACGTAGAATTACTACACACCCAGAGTGTGTATGTAGTTACATTAGCTCAGGGGTGGCCAACCTGAGCCTCAGAAGGAGCCAGAATTTACCAATGTACATTACTGAAGAGCCACAGTAATACGTCAGAAGTCGCCATCAGCCTTCCCAGCACCCCCTGCCCACCGGCAGCCCTGCCGATCAGCACTTCCCCCTCTGTCCCCATGCCTCCTGCCCGCCACAATCAGCTGTTTTGCAGTGTACAGGAGGCTTTGAGATGGAGGGGGGAGGAGCAAGGGTGCAGCAGGCTCGGGGAAGGGGGTGGGAAGGGGCAGGGGCCTTGGTGAAAAGGGTGGAGTGGGGGCAGGGCCTGGGGTTGAGCAGTGGAAAGTTGGCACCTGTAGCTCCAGCCCCAGAGTCAGCACCTATGCAAGGAGCCACATATTTACTTCTGAAGAGCCGCATGTGGCTCCGGAGCCACAGGTTGGCCACCCCTGCATTAGTACAATCTAAACAGACTAAAAAGGGTGGGAAAAAGAAAGTAATATTACCCCCATGCTACAGATGGGGAACTGAGGCGCAAAGAGATTGAATGAGTTGCTCAAATTTACACAGGAAGTCTGCAGCAATACCATGAATGGAATACCTGAATCCCAGTCCTGACCTTCCACCATAAGGCCATCTTTCTTCTCAGGACAGTAGACACACAATCTCCTATGTAACGCCCCTCCCCCATCCTCGTAAGATTGGTGTCTTCACCTACTGGTTGACTTGAAGTACAGAGACCTGTTTAAAGCCCAGTCCTCTGGCTCCATGCAAGGCAGGTTTCTCAGAGCTAATCCTGCTTTCTAGATGTATTTGGCTCCCCCCCTTCCCCCCCACACACCTGTCCTTTCAACTCTAGCAGCAGTTCTGATAAGAAGAGGGTCATTTGGTGGTATTTCAGGGGTACCAGGTAATTCACTTATCTTTAGTACTTTCTCAGAACTACCAGCTATTGAAGCACAGCCTATGGCTCAGATCAAAGGGGGGCTTCAGCTCCATGTGCTTGCAGCCACTTCATCATTTGACAGCAGCACTGGAAACAGCCATCAAAGGAGTTCTGGTGCTGATTTGCCTAAGCAGAATCTGTCTTATGGGAATTCACAACCAGTTTTCTCCTACTACTTCTTCAGGACTTGGCTAAACATGACAGCAGAATCAAAGGAACAGGTCAGTTAGAGAAGAAGGAAATGAACAAAATGCAAGACTGCTGCAAATATTTTAAGGAGGGCAAAAATACCAAAGTCCAGTATGTTTTCTGCTCTGAGCCAGGCCCCACTGCCTCTCCATATCAGTCTTCACAGAGGTCAGCTAGGGTTTGTTGTTCTAAGGACAGATTTGTTATTTAAACAGCCTCTTTGACTCTCGCAACCACCTGCACCCAAATCATCAGGCAAAACACCTGAGGTCCTGAATTCTCATAGAAGATTCAAACCTCATTTCCTCTCTCTCTTGGAAGACTAGGTTTTAGGGGCTTTGAACTTCTTCATCAGCATCAAGATAAGCATCAAAGAAAGAGAGTCCTAAATATCCTCCTCTTCTTGTGAGGTCAGACCATCCCCCACAAACTCTCTGGCCTCAGATGTCTGACTCTCTCTTATCTCACCTTTATTGTATTGGATAAAGTTGATGTGTGGGTCTTATTCACTGCACCTTTAAAGTAACAGAACCTTCCTCCCAGCCCAGGACCCTCTCCAAATGGAATGAAGGAAGAAAGGCAAACCAGTCTTCCCTAGGCCAGAATAAGGCAGGATTTTTTTTCCTCTTCATCGGTTGCTACTCTAGAGTTGGAGACTGCTTGATGGTAATGGCCAGATTAATAACTAGACCTATGCACACTGCTTCTTGCCTGACCAAATCAGTCATTAGCTGCAGCAATTCACTAAACTGAGCCAACATGGCAATGTCATCAGCACATCTGAGGTCTCAAAGAAAAATGGCATTCAGCTCAATGCCACAGAAGGCAGCCTCCAACTCTAGATTTCAGTTACAGCTCTCAATTACCATCAAGCAGTCTCCAGCTCTAGATGGCAACGAGCTCAGTATTAACCTGTCCAGGTTGGATACTGAGCAGATGGCAAATGTCAAATAATGTGGGAAGTGCTGGAGGATGTTTGAAAGACGCGGATCCTCATATAGCAGCAGCTACCACCATGTTATGGGCCTCTCTGGAGATGTTGTGACATCAGGCTTGCCACAAAGCTGTAGCTCTATTGAACCACAGTTATACCAACGTTATTGCATGACATTGAAATGTGGGTGCCGAGGAAAGGTGAAGCGTGGTTGATTGACGTTTTTGATTCCCATTGTCTTCATCAGCTGCTCCTTATTAAGCAGAAGGACAAAATCTGCAATTAGGATATTGGTAGCCAAACCCAGCAACTGCCTCCATCAGCACTGTTTCGGTTTCAGCAGCATTCCGTTACAGACATATTATTAGGAAGACCAATGAGTTCTGAAGCACGTTCACCAGGGAATTTAGACCACACGTTCAGCAATCATGTCCCCAAAAGCTTCTGTGGCAAAGATCACCAGTGATGGACCCAACATCCAGCCAGACCATCCTAAGGGCTAGGGATCAATCTAGGTGGTGCACGATGTGCAAGGAGGCATTACATCCTTTTGGGATTTTCCTAGATGAAAACAGTGGGCTAGTCCTCTCACGATAGAGGCCACTGGTTGCAGTTCCTGTGGATGAAAGGTTCTTGTGCTTTGTATTCACCATTCTTCATGGACGACATAAGTTGGTTTTTGCCTGGTATGAATTTAGCAGTGTACAAGACCCATTTCCACATGGAGTCTCTGGCCTTTCCAATTTAAGGTGCAGCTCTATAGGATTATTTTTGCTCTTCCAGGCTCAGAGGTCTGTCTCCATGTTCTGATTCACTTATCTCACCAAAGCTATCAGTGCTTTGCAATCAGACATGATCAATAACAATTTCAGGCAATGCCCTTTGGTCTCATGTATTTTCACAAAGCGGATGCAATCCTGATAGTCAGGGAACACAGATTTACCACTACCTGTATGATTTTGTGTTGAAGACTCAGTCATATGAAGCAACTGCTCTTCGATCCACCAGAACTATCTAGGTCCTGGAGAACCATGGTTTGGTTGTCAATTATCAAAAATGCTTCTTAAGCCTGTTAGGAGGCTGGTTGAGCAATGGAGCTTCACCTGTTTCTGTAAGTCAAAAGCCCACAAACTGTGGGGCGAGCCCCCCTGGGGGTGCTGAAGAATTTTTGGAGGGTGAGGTAGGGCCCGGGCCAGCTCCCACAGGAAGTGGGGAGAGAGCACCACCTGGCTCTACACCCGCACCCTGGCTGGGGCTCTGCTCCCAGTCTTGCCCCCAGCCGGAGGCCAGATCAGCCTCCAGCTGTGGCCCCAACCTCGTCCCCCTTACCCCTGTTACGTCCCACCCTCCGGAGTCATGGTGCAACCCTGAAAAGTTTGGGAGCCACTGCAGTAAGTCTTCAGGAAGATCCTCATTTTTAGCCAAGAAGAAAAGCTTCCCTTTATTTTTTCACCCCCCAAGATGGCTGTCCTTTTGGCAATAACTGGCAGGAAGAGTGAGCACACTGGCAGTTACTGTCTATTAAAACAATGTATTTGAAATTATTTCCTGATGATGTTTAGTTCTTATGCCAGCTCCAGGATGTCTTACTGATTTATTTATTTATTTTTATTTGAACCACAGCCCTCCACACCCTGGTAACTCAACTTCATGCTTCTGAATGTGGCCAGAGCACAAAATAAAATCTTGTATATAACAACTGAGAAGAAGCTTGATGCTGTTTTACATGGGGAATTTTAGAAAGGGTACAAAGCTTATAAATCCACTATTTTTTGATGGATAATGTAAGTAGGGTGACCAGACAGCAAGTGTGAAAAAATTGGGATGGGGTGGGGGGTAATAGGAGCCTATATAAGAAAAAGACCCAAAAATTGGGACTGTCCCTATAAAATCGGGACATCTGGTCACCCTAAATGTAAGCCGTTATTCAGGCCTACAAGTTGTTCAGTAGAGACTCCTCTACAACAGTTAGGATTTACTCCACCAGGTGTATCCCTTCCTCATGAGCAGATGAGCTTAGGGTAACTTGCAATGTGATCTACCTTGTATCAACTTGATCTTCAGTGCGTTCTTCTACCAGGTACTACAAGAAAAGTTTTGGGATTCACTAACATGGCTTTTGGATTAAAGATCTTCTAGTCTTTCTTTAGTTTCCTGTAATCCAGATGCTTGTACTGAAGGGCTTGACTATGTGTTCCGTCCTTGTTGTGTCTAATTTTCCTCTTCCATTTATTGCAGATGTTTGTTAATGCTTTTGCTATTTCCCATACCTGGCTGACAGGGCAGGAAGTACCTACGTGGAAGAAAGATAGAACTGGTTTCTTTACCTGTAATTTTATCGACGGCAGGCAGGTACCTGCCTCACCATCAGAATCCATCTGTGCTTATCTAAGAATTCTCTAAGCCATATTGGCTTGAAAACACAAGAGAATAACATGTGGAGGGTGAATGAGAGACATTGATCTAGCAAAACATTTTAGTTGTTTATTTTACTATGTGGTGGGTGGGGAGAAGGAGATAAAGAGATACTTGTATTTTCCTGCTTCTTTTGGTAATATTTTTCTAATGTTGTTCTTAGTCTTTTATGTGTCCTCAGCTATAGCAGTATGCCTGAGCTGTTAATGTGTCAAGAGTAACTTAAGTGTGTCATCAGGCGACCCCAAAAATCAGCTTTGGGGCTAGGGGGAGAATTCATGAGGGTCTGGTGTCTGCCTCCAAAGCATGGAATAAAGGCAAAAGGTAGGCCTTGTCTCACAAATGGACTGAGAACACTTGTCCAGTTGAAAATTACAGGTTAGGAAACAAACTTTACTGTTTAATAAAGGATGTTATGAGGATACCTACTGCTGTTTGCAAAGGGCAATAGTGGCAGGGAATCAAAGCAAACCAAAAAATCCACACAATCAGAACTGATCACTCTCCAAAAGACTCGTTTTGGCTTCAGCTGGTCAGATCTTTTCCACCTGCTGGCAGAACACAGTCCATAGGAAGTTTCAGAGAGGAGGAAAAAAGGAAGATGTTTTGTCATCTTGCTGGAAGGAAGAACTGTAAATGGTTCCTCTCTTTTGTGTTTGAGTTGTTGGTCATCATTGATTCACCTCTTCTACAACATTGAATCAGCACTTCTGAAAACAACCTGCAGCACAGTTAACTGGTTTTAGAAATCCCAGTTTAGCTTACTGGAAAAGAGCCAGAGCAGTGGTAGCTAAAGAAGATGTGCAGAAGGATGGATGTGTGAAACTGTTTTTAACAATGTACGTATAAAACTGAGGGCAAACAGGAGGGAGATGAGGAAAAGAAAGGGAAAGTGAAGGTTGAGCATGCTGCTTTTTAGAAATTTTCTGCCTGTGTACAGCTGGCCGGTGGAGACAATACAATTCTGAAAACAGCCTTTTGCAGAGGGATAGCAGAAAGACTATCAACTGAGAAGATGCCAGAAATTCTGCAGCTGTTTCCTGTGCCATGAATCTGGACTGATGGAACTGGATTTCTTGGTGATTCAGCACATGTGGCTTTTCTGGAGTTGTTTAGTCATTGGGACCTTTTTATTTTTTTGTTAAATAACTTGATTTATTTTCCTGTTTCTCTGATGGAGTTTCTAAGTATACTTTGGTAATGATTTACTGTCCTTTCTTGGTCTTTTGTCCTGTCTCATATTTTATGTCTTGGAGCCTTAGTGCCTTTTGTCCTTGGCAGGAATCAGCTTCTTTCATTTTTGATCACTGGTCCCAGGACAATGCTTGGAGAAGTTTCTACTGGTCCCACCAAAACCTCTCTGGGGCTGGCAGGTATCACATCTCTACATCACATCATTCTGACTGCCATCTTGCTTTTTTCCACTTCTCAGATGATTTTAGCCTTGAGCATCTTGCACTTTATCAATGAACACTGTTAAAAAGTGTGATATTTTATCCTGGTTGAAAACTGGGGAACTCAGCTCTGACTTGTCTTTGGCAAAGTGCTTCTCCTGCCACAGTCTTAGGCTATATTTTGCCCTTATAGTAGGACTAGCTCTCACGGAGGTGCAGGTGTAATCATCACTCTCCGGAGTGCTGTGGGTACCAACTTTTTTTTAAACAGTTCCTGGTAGTGCCTCGTACACCCTGGCTCAGGCAAGCTAGGAGCTTCGGCACCTGGTGGGCCTCAAAGAGCTTTCCCAGTGTCTATAGTTACCACACTCCTCCCAGGCTACTACTTGGGGCATCAGTTCAGGGCATCTCAATAATACTTAGAACATCCGGATGCAAATCAGCCCAACTGTTTACCTGTAAGGTTTCATTCACTGCTGATCTAGAATTAATTGGTTCAAGTTTAACATGGGAGTTACAGTGGGAAAAGGGCCAGGAGGAGAATAAGTCAGTCACACCTCCAGTAACCACCAAAGGTCAGTGGTATTAATCCATTTGATGAATCTTCTGAGCAGCAACAAGTCCACAAGGGCAGTGTGAAGACCTGGTTGTGATGAATCTATCACTGCTCTTTCCCTCTCATGCAGGAGGGATATAAGTCTTCAGAAGTGAAGGTTTGGTGGCAGTTGGTGAGGAGCCTGTCACAGACCGGGTGTGAGGGGTGACCTGGGAGGAGTTTCCATCCTTGTGCCCATCTCACAAACATGGCTCCTTTGAAACCATGTGTGGGTCCCTGCTGCACACTGATCAGCCCGAGGCTCTGTCTGAGTCCCCACTATATATTATTTTGTCTCTGCCATGAGCTTCTGCTCCCCAGTGCCCCTTTTTGTCTTGGCACCTCCACCTAAGGAGGTATTTTCCTCACTCTGCAGGGCTCTCCCACTCCCACCATTTTTCCCCAAGTTCATTCTTCAAGGGTCCAGACCCATCAGATGTATGCCATTTCCCCACATGTGAAACACTCAGAGCATCTACCCCTCCTGGTCCAAACCTCCCAGTGATCACACTAACAACTGGGACACTCAGATCTTCAGCAACAAAGTTTCCCATAGTCTGTGTTCTTATTGGGGCAGTACCTTCTAATGTGGCCCTGCACTTCAATAAAAGGATGCCACCCCTGAGAGCCCCCCCATCCGTGTCCCTTCTTAAGTCATATAACAAGCGGGGTTTCGCTGAGCATCTCCTCCATTTCTTCTGTGCTCCATGGAGCCGAGACAATCTAAAAAGCACAATTTACATGGGGCAAACACTTCTTATATACCCCACTCACCACCAGGCAAAATATTCCCTCCACTGGGCCTCACGCTTCACAGGCTTTGAACCCCTCTTTTCTGCTTTAAACCTATGCCCCTGACACTATTCATCTTCAGAAACTCCAGGAGTTACTGCTACTGCTCCTCAAGCAATATCCAGGACACAAGACTTTAAGTTCTTAGACTGTATTGGGGACTTTACATTTCAGCAAGTGGAGGAAGTAACCAGCGAGATGGCTATTTTCGACTTGATTCTGACCAATGGGGAGGAATTGGTAGCGAATCTGAAGGCAGAAGGCAATTTGAGTAAAAGTGATCATGAAATGATAGATTTCATGATTCTAAGGAAAGGAAGGAATGAGAGCAGCACAATAAGGACAATGGACTTCAAAAAAGAAGACTTTTGCAAAGTCGGAGAACTGGTAGTTCTATTCCCAGGGGAAGAAAACCTAAGGGAAAAAAGAGTTCAGGAAAGCTGGCAATTTCTCAAGGCGACAATATTGAAGGCACAACTGTAAATTATCATGATGCAAAGAAAAGATAAGAAGAAAAGCAAAAAGAAAAGGAGTACTTGTGGGACCTTAGAGACTAACCAATTTATTTGAGCATGAGCTTTCGTGAGCTACAGCTCACTTCATCGGATGCATACTGTGGAAACTGCAGAAGACATTATATATACACAGAGACCATGAAACAATACCTCCTCCCACCCCACTCTCCTGCTGGTAATAGCTTATCTAAAGTGATCATCATGTTGGGCCATTTCCAGCACAGATTTGTACTCCTTTTCTTTTTGTAGATATATTTAGGTTGTCAAGATGATGAGGTGGGCCAGGGGTTGACCAGTCAGCTTTACTTCATTATCTGGAAAGATACTGGGACAAATTATTAAACAATGCATGTGTAAGCTCTTAGGGGATGAAAGGTTTATGAGGAATCGCCAAATCAGATTTGTCAAAAACAAGTCATGCCAAATCAAACTAAATTCCTTCTTTGACAGGTTACTGGCCTAGTAGATAAGGCAGAATCAGTAGAAGTGATATAGCTTGATTTTACTAAGGCTTTTGACGCAGTCCCACATGATGTTCTCATAAGCAGTCTAGATGTGATCTAGGTGAAATTACTATAAAGTGGGTGCTCAACTGGTTGAAAGACCGTACTCAGAATAGTTATCTCTGGTTCGTTGACAGACGGTGAGGGAGTATCTAGTGTGGTCCTGCAGGGGTCAGTCCTGGGTCTGGTACTATTCAATATTTTCATTAATGAGTTCAATAATAGAGTGAAGAGTATGCTTATAAAATTTGAAGATGATACCAAGCTGGGAAGGGCTGCAAGCTCTTTGGAGGACAGGATTAGAATTCAAAATGACCTTGAAAAATTGGAGAACTGCTCTGAATCCAACAAGATGAAATTCAATAAAGAAAAGTCCAAAATATTCCAGGAAGGAAGGAAAAATCAAATGCACAACTACAACCTGGGGAATAACTGGCTAGGTTGTTGGTACTGCTGAAAAGGCTCTAGGGGTTAGAGTAGATCACCGATTGAATGTGAAACAACAGTATGATGCAGTTGCAAAAAAAGGTTAATATTGTCATTAACAGGAGTGTTCTATGTAAGACACGGGGCGGTAATTGTTCCACCCTACTCAGCACTGGTGAGGCCTCAGCTGGAGTACTGTGTCCTCTTCTGGGCACCACACTTTGGAAAGATGTGGACAAATTGGAGAGAGCCCAGAGGAGACCAACAAAAATGATAAAAATTATAGAAAATCTGACCAGTGAGGAAAGGTTTAAAAAACTGGGCATGTGTAGTCTTAAGTAAAGAAGAGTTGGGGGACCTGACAAGTCTTCAAATATGTTAAAGGCTGTTAGAAAGAGGACAGTGATCGATTGTTCTCATATCCACTGAAAATAGGAAAGACCTAATGGGTTTAATTTGCCGCAAGAGAGATTTAGGTTAGATATTAGGATAAACTATTGGCGCAGCTAAGCACTGGAATAGGCTTCCAAAAGAGTTTATGGAATCCCCATCATTGGATTTTTTTAAAAAAACAGGTTGGACAAACCCCTGTCAGGGATGGTCTAGGTTACTTGGTCCTACCTCATGTCAGGACTTGACTTCTTGGGGTTCCTCTAAGCCCTACATTTCTATGATTGAATGCTTAGCTCCAGTTGCATCTCATTGCTGCTTATGTCATCTGGCTCCCTGCGGAAACTGGAATGGAATCTCCTGAGATCACTACGATCCTTCTAGGCACCAGCTTGGGGTGGACCTTTCTTCCTCAAAGCAGGCTTCTTCATACTTTGGCTTTGTCGATTAATGGGCACCCAAACTAGGCGGGGTATCAGTCAAACCCAGGCTTCAACTTTCTTTTTCCTGGGTACCAAGGATCCGCCTCACTTGTACCCGGGGCTGATTGAGATGCCCCAATGACTCACTGCTATGTCCGTAGTCTGTCGGAGGCAATTTTATTGTCCAACTTAGCAAACCAACAAACAAACCAGGTCTTAAGCTCACCCTTCAGATCTCTCTCTGCCCCCCCTCCCAGGGGTCTCTGACAGTCCTGCTGTTCCTGCTTCATGCCACACACACTCTCAGCTAGTTCCTTCCCACAGCCAGTCCTGTTCCCTTCCAGCTCTGTTCTCACTTAAGCTCTCTCGGACCCTTTATAGCCCAAGTGTAGCCCCTGCCCTCTTTATTGGCCCAACTGGGAGCATCTGCTCTGGCACAAGGGAGCTGGATGTACTTTGGTTATGAGGTCAGCACCTTGTGACACCCCCATATGCACTTGTTCAAACACTTTTAAACAGGTGATGGAAGGTGCCTGTTGGTCCCTTATAAACAGCCCATTTTTATGTTCAGCTTAACTTAACTTTTGCATTGCCCTAGGACTGCCAGTTCTAAGGTTACAAAAAGTATTTATGCCTTTTTGCTGTTTGAAATTCAACTGTAATTATCTCATTATGGAGGAGTGGGAAATGTGACTGTAAAAGACTTTGTCAATGAGCATTCTGTATTTTATACTTTCTTTTTATAGACAAAGACTCTTGAAAGGGTCATTGTGGTGTAGCTGTCCTCCCACTTTACTGCACACCAATTCAAGGAACTCTATTCTGGCTTTAGGGTAGACATATCCTAACAGAAAGTCCACAAATGTCTGTGATAATTTATGCTTCTCCCACCCCTGCCTCTATCTCCCAGTTCAGTGCTTTGGTGCTTGATATCTGCAGAATGAACTCTCTAGAATCAGATACTTAATAGCCTTGAGCATCTCTTTGTTCTCTTAGGTTTTGTACTGAATTGATTTACTGCTTATTTTTCCCAGTGATTTTTATTGTATTGCCATTAATAGTTTTACTTCTCATTCTGTTCCTCTTTAGTATGGCATGCTATACATCTTGACTCTGAGCTCTTAGTGTATTTATTTTCAAAATTAGCTACTAGGTTAACATGTGCCATCCCCAAAGGGACTCTGCCATCTCCAGTTGTGTCTAAGACAGTCTCCATATTGCTGGGAGCAGGGACAGTACCCAAAGACATATAGGGGTAGATTCTCACCTGGTGTAAATTGGCATACTAATGTAGTGAAGCTATGCTGATTTGCACAGCTGAGAGACTCATGCCCACAATGGACAGGGAGGTCTCAGAGAAGATGTTTGAAAGTATGTGAATTTTCAGCTGAGGCTGCAGTGCTTGGGAGAATTGAGTGGAATGAATAAGAAATCAGCTGTTCTTGGCTGGTGGCAGAATTTTCATGTGATGCCATTTATGGTGTAATGTTGGCCTGGAGTGGAATTCCACTGTGGACCACAGACATTTGGAATACATAATGTATTCACCTACTCCCACATACAAAGCATCTATAACTGTTGGCCCCTTTGGGAAGTAATATCTCTTTGGGACTGTTCGGTAAAAGTGTCAGCTTCCATCAGGGACCTTCCATCTGTTTCCTTTCCTTAGTTTAGGTATGTTAGCTGGTCTAGCCTTTATGGGCTTATGGCATGGCTAATTACAGAGGCTGATGGAAAAGTACAGACATGGTTGCAGGCTGTCCACTTCCTTTAGGGATTTCAGTTTTCTCCCTTAGACTCCCTTGTTGCCCACATATAGATCTGTCTAGATAGGAATGACCCACAGTTTTTTTCCTCTTGATATTTTGTATGTCTATAGAGGTTTCCATCTGAGGCTCTCAAACGGTTTCACAAACAGTAATTAGAAAAGTCTCATACTAGCCCTGCGAGGTAGATAGCATCACCATTTTACAGCTGGGGTAACCTAAGCCACAGACTGCTTAAGTGAGGCTTCTGTAGTAGCAGATCCAGGAATAGAACCAAGTCCTGTGCTTTATCCACTATACCATTTTAGACTATGTGCCCAATGTACTGATTATGATCCTACTGTATTTTTCTTTGAGTTAGTCTTGCCATTCCAGTGGGGTTCATTCATGTTGTCATCACCTGCTTATATACTGTGAGAAGGTTAATGTCCAAGTGAAGCTGAATAATCCTCTAAATCTCCTGGCAGTACTGCCAGTTCTGCTAAAGGAAAGGAAGTTATTCTGAAACCAAGCACTAAAAATACAGAGTGGTGCTACATCCTGAAGGCTGAACAGTTGCTGACTAGGGAGAATATTCTTCTTCCCTAAGATCCAACATGTGGGCAGTGACTCCAGGGGAATCCTGCACACAAGTGATTTGAGGTGTTGTTAGGTTCCCTCTGTTGTACTTTCGGACTGGTTGCACACAAGTTACTAATTTTATTTTATTTTTTATTTGTATTACCATAATGTCTAGGAGCCTAGGTGCCCCCCAGCTTGGGGAGTATTATCTTTTGCAGGCCCTTCTCTTCAGTATGGCTACTGCAATCCCTAACCCCTTCTGCCAAGGTGGAGATGGTGCTTGCGCTACATTTTGAAAGTAATTTTTAGTCTCAGTGTCACCCTACATATGATACCAGTTGACAACAACGTAGCTGTAAATTTCAATGTGCTGTGTTATCACAAAAGTTCCATGTCATTTTTGGACTACATATGCAGACCAGTGATGTCACACAGCAGGGAAGTAAAACATTCCCCTCTCTTGATGTGATTAGCTGAGATACTCTATTCGGTTCTGGAAATGATGTTGAAGGAAAGATATTGCAAACTGACACAAGTTTAGAAAATGATCACGGGCTAGAGGAATTCACTTTACTGAGGAAAAATTAAAGTAACTCAATGAAGATGGCCTGGCTAAGAAACAACCAAAGGAGAACACCATGTATTTGAAACATCTGCATCTCAAGAAAGAAAATGAATTATTTTGGGTGGTACATCAGGATATAACTAGAATTGATGGGATGGCTTTAAAATCATGGAAATTAAGAGAGGAGAAACATATCCAGAGTTTTGCCTGAGTGAGGGCTTCAAAATTTGCCCATAAATGGTTAGGAAATAGGATTTCATAGGCTATACTTGAAAAAGAATTAATTCAAGAAGTGGCAATTGGCCATTAGATCATTTCTGTTGGGGTCCCAAGAAGGGAAAAAAGAAAGTTTTTACTGAAAGATCACATTATTATGGGGAGGTAAACTGTGTAAATGCTGGCAGCTAATGAGGGCTCTATGAACGGCATCTATTTCATCACCTTGGGCAGAGGTAGGGCCTGTGGTACCATGCAATTTGAGTTTTATTTTTTGGTTGTAAGGAGGACCTCTGTTCCACTTGTTCCTCTAAGTATAAAATGGGACAGTCCCAAATCCTAAGGTGTGGTTTTATGTCCTTAATTATTCAGTGACAAGTGAAATTAGCAGTAACATTTCTGTTTCTATTCTTTCTTTTGTCTCCCCACACTCCCTTTTCCCACATTCTTAGGCTGAAATAAAGGGGGGCAGAAATGCAGAAACAAGGGAACAGAAGCAGAGACCGTCTCACATGTTTGTGCATTTTTCTCTTTGCCACCAGTCCCTTTTTTCTGCTCTTCTTTACCTTGTTTTATTTGAGCCTCTCTCCATTTCTTGTTTTCCTGACCACAGTGAAAAAAGGAGAGCGTGTTCCCCTTCCTCCATTCAGGATATTGTGTGACCGCTATCCCTTCTGTTTGCTTGACCCTCCCTGTGCCTGGAAGGATTGTTGGTTTCATGTTGCTTCTGAGAAAGTGCTGCTGAGCAGGACTGCAGGCGTGATCACAGAGATAATTCATTCTATGGTATTTCTCCCATATGGGTAATGTTAAAAATGTATTGTAGCATCAGTAAATGAACCGTCAAAAAAACCCACCGGGATTCCAATGATCATGGGCTGGATTTTAGTGTCCTGTGCAGGCCAGCCAGAGGGATTCTCTTTTGCATATGAATTTTCATCAGCCGTAATTAAAGGTAACAGCCTTTTCTGATGTGACCTTTTTAGGGGTGGGACTGTAGTCTGCTATTTAAGTAGACCTACTCACTCATTTTGTTAGTATTCGATACTGCTGTGAAAGTCCAGTGGGTTAAAGAAAAGTAATTTCTAACATCCATGACCTTCTGTAGCAGTCCAGACATCCCACCTGATTTTGTTGGGGGGAGGGAAGTTTGTTTAGTGTGTTGTCACCATCAGGGCTGCCAGTGAATAGACAACAAGCCCCCTGTATAATGGGAGTGACTTTATCAGACCTCTTTTCTCCTGTCCACACTTGCTGGTAAAGGAAGTACATTCATTTGTCTGAACTGCTCTAGGAGATTGTACATATGTTATAGATAAGAAATTACTCTTATTTATGGCAAGAAATGCTTCTTTCCTTTTGAACTGGCAGGCTGAGCAAAATGGTTACAGTTTTCCTTTAAGTAACATTGTCAGGTTGATGTCAATCTTGCCTCAGTCAAACCTTAAAATAGTCAACTATTGCAAGACTACATTATTGCCATTCCCAGCTGGCAGGTGTGCCTGATGGAACCTTGCAGTAACAGCTGGAGTTTATGTCCTTTGTGGAAAATATTTGGCTCTGGTATTAACTGGCAGTTTTAATATGTGTTGATTTTTACCACTGCCATTTCTGTTCATCAGGTATAACATAGTCTTGGTCAAGTGTATCTTAGCGATCTCTTAGCTTTTTATTTCCCTAGCTGTTCAGTGGGACCCATGCTCCCCTGTGGCATTCTCTTCAACTTGAAAAGCTTGACACTAAATGGAGATATATTTTCAAATATAGTCAGGAAAGCTATTATTTTTTATTTAGCTTTTACTGTGTAATGGAATTTGTGACAAGGTTATTTGCTTCAATATAATTTTGTGTACTGATTAGTGTTCTTTGAAAAGAGCCTTGAGGCACATTGCATGAAAGGCGCTATACAAGCAGAGAATAGGAGGGTAAACGACCTTCATTTAAATGCAGTCAAGTAATCATTATCAAAGTTTTAAGCAATTTGAACTGCCTCACAGGAAGTATGGTGACAATAATTGCCAATGTCCTTAAAGGATAGCTGTACCCATTGTGATCACTGCCACATTCTGACGTTCATGCAAGGAATAGCTCTTTTGGTTATGTATAAACAGCATATGAAGTGGCATTTAGAAATAAATATATAAAATGGGGGGTTCAGAGCCCTCTGCTGGCAGCTCCAACAGAATGTTATGACACGGTGGTATGGGTGTGCAGTGCTAGAGGGCATAATGTTTCCTCGTTCTCCCCCATTTTTCTGTCTGTATTCATCTGTTCTCCTTATACTTAGGGTTATAAATTCTTTTGGGCAAGGACTATTTTTTTTGGTTCTGTATTTGTACAGCACCTAGAGTAGAATCATAGAATATCAGGGTTGGAAGGGACCTCAGGAGGTCATCTAGTCCAACCCCCTGCTCAAAGCAGGACCAATCCCCAATTAAATCATCCCAGCCAGGGCTTTGTCAAGCCTGACCTTAAAAACTTCTAAGGAAGGAGATTCTACCACCTCCCTAGGTAACGCATTCCAGTGTTTCACCACCCTCCTAGTGAAAAAGTTTTTCCTAATATCCAACCTAAACCTCCCCCACTGCAACTTGAAACCATTACTCCTTGTCCTGTTCTCTTCTACCACTGAGAATAGTCTAGAACCATCCTCTCTAGAACCACCTCTCAGGTAGTTGAAAGCAGCTATGAAATCCCCCCTCATTCTTCTCTTCTGCAGACTAAACAATCCCAGTTCCCTCAGCCTGTCCTCATAAGTCATGTGTTCCAGACCCCTAATCATTTTTGTTGCCCTTCGCTGGACTCTCTCCAGTTTATCCACATCCTTCTTGTAATGTGGGGCCCAAAACTGGACACAGTACTCCAGATGAGGCCTCACCAACTTCAAATAGAGGGGAATGATCACGTCCCTCGATCTGCTGGCTATGCCCCTACTTATACATCCCAAAATGCCATTGGCCTTCTTGGCAACAAGGGCACACTGTTGACTCATATCCAGCTTCTCGTCCACTGTCACCCCAGGTCCTTTTCCGCAGAACTGCTGCATAGCCATTCGGTCCCTAGTCTGTAGCTGTGCTTTGGGTTCTTCTGTCCTAAGTGCAGGACCCTGCACTTATCCTTATTGAACCTCATCAGATTTCTTTTGGCCCAATCCTCCAATTTGTCTAGGTCCCTCTGTATCCTATCCCTGCCCTCCAGAATATCTACCACTCCTCCTAGTTTATTATCATCCGCAGATTTGCTGAGAGTGCAATCCACACCATCCTCCAGATCATTTCTGAAGATATTAAACAAAACCGGCCCCAGGACCGACCCCTGGGGCACTCCACTTGACACCGGCTGCCAACTAGACATGGAGCCATTGATCACTACCCGTTGAGCCTGACAATCTAGCCAACTTTCTACCCACTTTATAGTGCATTCATCCAGCTCATACTTCTTTAACTTGCTGACAAGAATACTGTGGGAGACCATGTCAAAAGCTTTGCTAAAGTCAAGAAACAATACATCCACTGCTTTCCCTTCATCCACAGAACCAGTAATCTCATCACAGAAGGCGATTAGATTAGTCAGGCATGACCTTCCCTTGGTGAACCCATGCTGACTGTTCCTGATCACTTTCCTCTCATGTAAGTGCTTCAGGATTGATTCTTTGAGGACCTGCTCCATGATTTTTCCGGGGACTGAGGTGAGGCTGACTGGCCTGTAGTTCCCAGGATCCTCCTTCTTCCCTTTTTTAAAGATTGGCACTACATTAGCCTTTTTCCAGTCATCTGGGACTTCCCCTGTTCGCCACGAGTTTTCAAAGATAATGGCCAATGGCTCTGCAATCACAGCCGCCAATTCCTTTAGCACTCTCGGATGCAACTTGTCCGGCCCCATGGACTTGTGCACGTCCAGCTTTTCTAAATAGTCCCTAACCACCTCTTTCTCCACAGAGGGCTGGCCATCTACTCCCCATGTTGTGATGCCCAGCGTAGCAGTCTGGGAGCTGTCCTTGTTAGTGAAGACAGAGGCAAAAAAAGCATTGAGTACATTAGCTTGTTCCACATCCTCTGTCACTAGGTTGCCTCCCTCATTCAGTAAGGGACCCACACTTTCCTTGGCTTTCTTCTTGTTGCCAATATACCTGAAGAAACCCTTCTTGTTACTCTTGACATCTCTGGCTAGCTGCAACTCCAGGTGCGATTTGGCCCTCCTGATTTCATTCCTACATGCCCGAGCAATATTTTTATACTCTTCCCTGGTCATATGTCCAACCTTCCACTTATTGTAAGCTTCTTTTTTACGTTTAAGATCCGCTAGGATTTCACCATTAAGCCAAGCTGGTTGCCTGCCATATTTACTATTCTTTCAACTCATCGGGATGGTTTGTCCCTGTAACCTCAACAGGGATTCCTTGAAATACAGCCAGCTCTCCTGGACTCCTTTCCCCTTCATGTTAGTCCCCCAGGGTATCCTACCCATCCGTTCCCTGAGGGAGTCGAAGTCTGCTTTCCTGAAGTCCAGGGTCCGTATCCTGCTGCTTACCTTTCTTCCCTGTGTCAGGATCCTGAACTCAACCAACTCATGGTCACTGCCTCCCAGATTCCCATCCACTTTTGCTTCCCCCACTAATTCTTCCCGGTTTGTGAGCAGCAGGTCAAGAAGAGCACCCCCCCTAGTTGGCTCCTCTAGCACCTGCACCAGGAAATTGTCCAGGAGTAGTGTCCTGGTCCATGACTGGGGTTCCTAGGCACTAGAGTAATACTAATAATACTACTAATAAATGTTTCACGTTAGAAAAAGAGCTTTTCTCATTAGAATCAAAGTAGAAGGGAAACAACTAGTGTGCATGTGTAGGTACAGAGTTTGTCTTTCCAGTGATATAAATGGTGTCACTTTCCTGTTGTTTGGTGGCCATCACGTTAAGGCTCTGGAGTGCTGTTTTTAACTTAACTCTTAACGATTGGGAACTGAATTACACTGAGGAACTGAATAAGTATACACGTTCTTGGATTCTAAGCTCCTCCGTCTTCCCCCCACCAAAGCACCCCAATGCCTGATACAACAGGCTATGTCTTTACTGACTTACTGCAACATGTAGAATATAGGCATTATATATGTGTAGCTGCTACTCGTTGCAGTGAAAGGCTGGAATTCAGCTGGAGCGAAAGGCTACCGCAGCTTCCTGTGGAGCCTTTGACTGAGGTGAGGAAAGGCTCTGGCAGGGGAGGCAGGACATTACACTGCAAAAGATAGCAGTGTAGAGGTAAGAGGCACTACTTGGGGGTGTAGAGAGTTATGTAGGGTATATACCATAGAGTTCACGTATGTAAGGCACTCTGCTCTACTTGCCTAAGCCACATCTCACTGTCTACACTGCTGTTTATACCCTCGCTAGTTGGACATGCAGTGTCTGAGCTTTTACATGTTGCCAAAAGTGTAGACACTGCCTCAGTTACCTCATTCTCCCCTAACTTCCCAGTGCTTGGATGGCACTCTGTAATCTTCCTCTGATTCACATGCATTCATCAACTGGGAGGGGGAAGGTCTCTGTATGGAGTTTGGAAGGTTTGGACTTTGTAGGAGTTTTTATTATTATTTATTATCTAATATGAATATGCTTTCCTTGTATTTTGGACTGGTGTATCAGACCTTGTGTAGGTGATAAGTAAATAGCTAAATAAATAGCAGCATTTATGAAATACCCTTTAGTCTTTCACTATGGTTGCCATGATGACCTTTCCCTGAAGTCTCAGTGCTGCTCTGGAGTCCCATACAGGCGCTGTCTGGGGCACAGTAGCAGCTGTCCTGCAAGACTCCATCCTCTGGAAGATGAAAACATTATGCTAGCCATGCTACATTTTACTTGCTCCACAAAAAATATTTTTTCCATGGGCAATTAAAGTATAATTATGTTTTTTTCATTATCATCAATCATTCATCATCCTCATCATAGATGTGTGAGCAGATTGTGTGCCTGGGCTAGTAACTTTTCTTGGCTGCACTGTGCTCTTGAATTAACCCCTAGGAATAGTGCATGGGATGGGGATGAAAGTTCCATTATTTTACTTTTGTCTTCTTTTTCAAAGTGGGTCAGTGCTGCAGGTACCCGGTAAGACTGGCAGCATCAGTACAGTTTACAATGATGCCCACCCCCACACCACTGTTTAAAATACCTCAATTTCCATTCCCTTCATTTTGCCTCCAAGTACTTTGGCCAATAAGTTCTCTGTGGCTGAAAATGATTGTAACCCCTCCCTTCCTGCCTCCCTTTACAGTCTTTACCCCCAAGACAATGCACTACTGTCCAACCCATCTGTCAGCTGCCTCCTCTGTGCTTTTAGTTCTGCTGGGAGTACTGGAAAGTTGTTGAGAGAGCCTGTTCTTAATGATGGGTCCAGAGCAAAATGTCATATCTTTTTTAGTGTTGTTGCCGTGTTCAGAAAAGCATCCACATTTCTGGTGCTTCTTTGAGCCAAATAATTTTTTGTCTGACCCTTCTGACTCTCTCTTATCTCCCACCACTGTTATTCAGTGAAACTGTGCATTTATAAGATTATTTTAGCATCAAAACACAACTGCATTTAATTCCACTGGACTGCACTTTTGTTACTTCGAGCAGACTTTGATGCTCACATCAGCTCTGTAGAGTTGCAGAAGAGATTTAAGAAACAAATACCATAAAACAAACATGGCAAAATGAAAATGCAAGTATAAGTGAAAACATTTTGTGGTTTAGGTTGAAAAAGCAAAGAGAATACAAATAGAAGAATAATATATGGACATTGGTAGGCTGGGAGCTGTTAAAATAGGGTTTGTTCATTTTTCTAGGCCACAGTTCTGTGTTATCTCAAATTACAGGGAAGTCTTAAAAGCTACATAGCATTTTTTTCACTATATACCGTATTTTTTTTTAGTAAATGTAACTAATTGACTTAGAGAATTCAGCTCCTTAGAATGGAAATATTAGGTATTTTAACTTAGCACTGTAGAAAGCAGTCGTGTTCAATCTCCAAATAGTTCCAGTTATCACCATCTGATCTTTAGAGAGACATGGTGAATGAGGTAATATCCTTTACTGGACCAGTGTCTGTTGGTGAGAGAGACAAGCTTTCGAGCTACACAGCTCTGAAGAAGAGCTCTGTGTAGCTCAAAAGCTTCTCTCTCACCAACAGAAGCTAGTCCAATAAAAGATATTACCTCACCCACCTTGTCTCTCTGATATACTGGGACTGACTTTATACTCTTTATACTCTTCCCTGGTCATATGTCCAACCTTCCACTTATTGTAAGCTTCTTTTTTATGTTTAAGATCCGCTAGGATTTCACCATTAAGCCAAGCTGGTCGCCTGCCATATTTACTATTCTTTCAACTCATCGGGATGGTTTGTCCCTGTAACCTCAACAGGGATTCCTTGAAATACAGCCAGCTCTCCTGGACTCCTGGACGGTTACAACAACACTGCATACAAGAAGTGATCTTTACTCTACTATGGAACTCTTGGGGGTTTCTAGTGAGCCAGTCTTTTGAGGGCAATGGTCCAAATTTTGGAGGTATGACCTGCAGCAAAGTTTTAAATAATACTCTACCTGGTGTTACTTCAGTTTGTTTTTTTAAGCTTCTGGATTTTGGTGTTTTTATGCTGTTACACTGGCAAACTGAGCTATTACCAGCAGGGGAGTGGGGGAGGGGAACCTTTTGTAGTGATAATCAAGGTGGGCCATTTCCAGCAGTTGACAAGAACGTCTGAAGAACAGTGGCAGAGGGAGAGGGGGGAGGGAATAAACGTGGGGAAATAGTTTTACTTTGTGTAATGACACATCTACTCCCAGTCTTTATTCAAATTAATTGTATCCAGTTTGCAAATTAATTCCAATTCAGCAGTCTCTCGTTGGAGTCTGTTTTTGAAGTTTTTTTGTTGAAGAATTGCCACTTTTAGGTCTGTAATCGAGTGACCAAAGAGATTGAAGTGTTCTCCGACTGGTTTTTGAATGTTCTAATTCTTGACGTCTGATTTTGTGTCCATTTATTCTTTTACGTAGAGACTGTCCAGTTTGGCCAATGTACATGGCAGAGGGCCATTGCTGGCACATGATGGCATATATCACATTGGTAGATGTGTAGGTGAACGAGCCTCTGATCATGTGGCTGATGTGATTAGGCCCTGTGATGGTGTCCCCTGAATAGATCTGTGGACATAGTTGGCAATGGGCTTTGTTCCAAATAAAGTTCTTTACCCTAGTTACTGTAGGTGTGTGTACTTCTATTTATCTACTCTCTTTCTCTGTAATTACGATCACCGCACCATTCTTCAGTGAATTACTTGTTGTTGTGACACCACCGGTCTGTTTCCATTGTTGCATTCTGTTAACAATGGGACGGATCCTGCTTAAGTTGGACTCACTGATAAAACTCTCATTGGCTTCAATGGGAGAAGGGCTTTCCGTGTTCTTAGTGGGATCTTGGGGCCAAATCTTGAGGGACACTTGCAACTCCTGTTGATGACAGTGGAAATTGTGGGTGCTAAGCAGCTCTCTAGATTTGCACCTGCACTAGGAAGGTACTTTAAATCAAGGATTTGAATGGTCAGATTCAAGTGATGGCACTGTATCTAATTTTAATTAAATAACGCACAAACACAGATGCTGAATTTTCATAAATAAATATTATTTATTGAAAATTGTTACTCTCCTGTAACGAAGGCCATGTCTATACTACATACTTCTGCTGGCATAGCTATCTGGGTGAGGGGCATGATCCCTGACTTACCTAACTGTGCCAGCAGAAGTCCCTAGTGCAGACACAGTTACACTGCCAAAACTGTGTTTTTACTGGTGTAGCTTGTTTGGTTCTTGAAGGAGGGAGGTAGGGAGGTTGGGTTGGAATAAGCTATACTGGTAAAGTGCAGCTTTGCCAATATAAGCTGCATCCATGCTAGAAGTGCTCTGATGTATATCAGTAAAGCACCTCTAGTGTAGGCATGGCCTAGATGTCCTAATTTGGTAATCAAAATAGAAATATGTTTGATAAGCCTAGATAGCATTTTAACAGAGTTACTGTAGCAAGAAAACAGATTATCTAGCCACATGTTCAGATTACCTTCATTTCTTACTGCAAGTGATGTTTCAGTTAAGCACTAATTTATGTTACACTTGAATATACAAAGCAATAAATTTCCACTCTGTGGAACCAATTCTATGGAGACATTTAAGCCCAGATTTTTAAAGATTTTTAGGCATTGCTCCACTCGGTGTTGCAATACCTAACTGACTTAGGAGACTAAGGCCTGGTCTACACTACAGACCTGCGTCAGTATAACTGTCACTCGGGGTGTGAAATATCCACACCCCTGAACATTATACCAATCTACACCCCCTTTCCCCCATGTAGATGGTGCTATGTTAGCAGGAGGGCTGCTCCCATTGACAGCTTCCACCTTTGAGGGAGGTGGATGAACTATGCCAATGGGAGAGCAGTCTTCTGGCAGCATAGTAAAATGCTGATGCAGCATTTTAAGTGTAGGCTTGCCCTAAGTCTCTCATTTTCAAAAGTGATTTAGGCACTCATTTTCAAAAGTGATTTAGGTTTTGGCAGTGTAACTGTGACTGCACTATGGACTTCTGCTGGCACAGTTAGAGTGATCACGTTACATAAGCTATTACCAGCAGGAGAGTGGGGTGGGGGGAGAGAAAACCTTTTGTAGTGATAAACACCCATTTTTTCATGCTTTGTGTGTATAAAAACAAACATCTTCTGTATTTTCCACAGTATGCATCCGATGAAGTGAGCTGTAGCTCACGAAAGCTTATGCTCAAATAAATTGGTTAGTTTCTAAGGTGCCACAAGTACTCCTTTTCTTTTTGTGAATACAGACTAACACGGCTGTTACTCTGAAACCTGTCACTAGGTTGCCTCCCTCATTCAGTAAGGGGCCCACACTTTCCTTGGCTTTCTTCTTGTTGCCAACATACCTGAAGAAACCCTTCTTGTTACTCTTAACATCTCTCGCTAGCTGCAACTCCAAGTGTGATTTAGCCTTCCTGATTTCATTCCTACATGTCCGAGCAATATTTTTATACTCATCCCTGGTCATTTGTCCAATCTTCCACTTCTTGTAAGCCTCTTTTTTGTGTTTAAGATCAGCAAGGATTTCACTGTTAAGCCAAGCTGGTCACCTGCCATATTTACTATTCTTTCTACACATCAGGATGGCTTGTCCCTGTAACCTCAATAAGGATTCTTTAAAATACAGCCTGCTCTCCTGGACCCCTTTCCCCCTCATGTTGTTCTCCCAGGGGATCCTGGCCATCAGTTCCCAGAGGGAGTCAAAGTCTGCTTTTCTGAAGTCCAGGGTCCGTATTCTGCTGCTTTCCTTTCTTCCCTGTGTCAGGATCCTGAACTCGACCATCTCATGGTCACTGCCTCCCAGGTTCCCATCCACTTTTGCTTCTCCTACTAATTCTTCCTGGTTTGTGAGCAGCAGGTCAAAAAGAGCTCCGCCCCTAGTTGGTTCCTCCAGCACATTCACCCGGAAATTGCAGGAAATTTTCTTTATGTCAGGCTTTCAAAAGTTGTGTGTCATGCAATGACGTGTATTAGGCATGTGCTGCTTTTCTTTTTTCTTTTTTTTTAAATTTCTTTCATTCGGTAAATGTAAACAGATTCTTTGTTATTTCTTGTGGAAGTTTACAATGGCAATGGCAAGATTATGCAAAATCTGGAGTAAAATTGGTTCATACTATATATCATGGTAATACATTGTAAGAGCTTGTTTGTTTGTTAAAGTATCTACTTATTCTGTACCTACAGATATCAAAAATACACCATATAGCGCATTAGGTCCATCAGATACTGTATATAATGTGTTCACATAAAACTTTCAAGACATAAATCCATTCAATGCACTAGAATCTTTTTGTATCAGACTTTCTACAGACTTCTTATATCATTCTGATCATTTGAGAGCAGAACTATTTAAGGTACAAGTGCAGTGCTGTGCAAAAGCTGAGATCTCTGTATTTGATGCTTACTTGAATTGATCTATAAAGTTATTTTTAGAAGTTACTTTCTGGTAACATCTGCATAACCTGATTTACTCTAATCTGATTTTTCCAAGCTTTTTAAACAGTGCTGAAAATCACTTTAGGGAATAGATTGGCTTTCCAACTGAGTTTTCAGAATAAAGTTGGGGTCATTGTGTTCCTTGAGAGATTGGCTGAATGCCACTAATAGTATGTTGTGACTGTTTTTAAATCTAACAGTTGGCTACAGTACACTTGAGTAACTTCCAGATTTGTTGTCAAGCAGGTATGATTTCAGAGATGCTATCTGACATACTCAGCAACATGCAATATGCAATTAGGACTAAGCCGCACTAGATCATTTTTGCAGGTTTATTGACTCAATTCAAACACTGGTCTGTGCCGTATCCGGATTAAATGCATAGGGAAATCTTTTATTTTAAAAAGTTAAGAATGTAACCTCGAGCCATATAATTATATCCATTACGTGCCTAGAAGAGTAACATACATTTAAATAAATAAATAAAATGTAACATAGATATCTGAGTTATAAGAAGTGCTGTATGATGCCAGCTTGCAGACTACAAACAATTCCGTTTCAGGTTGAATTAATGGTTTGTATTGTGAATCTTACTTGGGCTCTGTCCATAGGGTCCACTAGACAGGTAGGGAAGAGTCTCTTCCCCTCTCTCGTAGCCAAACTGCAAAGGTGTCATCCATGGGTGCATTGCTAGCATTGCATAAGCCCCATAGGAGAGACTGGTAAAAGCATTTCAGGTCTTGGAGAGAGCATGCCAGGTTGGATTAGATGTGAAATTATGTTCCCTCCCATGCCTGCACACCTGGTGGCTGTAGAACAGTGGTGGGCAACCTGCGGGCCGCACGTGGCCCATCAGGGTAATCCGCTGGCGGGCCGCAAGACAGTTTGTTTACATTGACCGTCCGCAGGCATGGCCGCCCGCAGCTCCCAGTGGCTACAGTTCACCATTCCCGGCCACTGGGAGCTGCGGGCGGCCATGCCTGAGGACGGTCAGTGTAAACAAACTGTCTTGCAGCCTGCCAGTGGATTACCCTGCTGGGCCGCAGGTCGCCCACTACTGCTGTAGAGTAATGCTAAGAGGAGTGCTACAGATGCAGAACCTGCTGCTCTCAAACATACTACACCAGCGCCTCTGAAGGATTATGCTGACTCCCGCAGGCACAAGCCGTAATTTAGCCCTCTGATGATATGCTAGTATTTAAACATTAATGCTTGCTTAACTATGGGCAATTGCTACTCTTTTTTTCCCTCTCAGTTTTTGGTTCTCTGCTAAATTGCCTTACCAAATGAAACAGGTGTTTAGTATCACCTAAAGCTGATTTTTCCACTCAGATTAGTTACTGTATTAATAAGTACATATAACAAGCCAAATTATCTCCTGGTATAACTCCACTGATTTAAATGGCAGAGAAATTGGCCTAATATTTTGGCTTTGTTTAACTTTTTTAGCATGTGAGTTCAAGCTGCAGCATGCTGTTCCTTGAAGCACTGTACTCATGTGATCTAGCCATGAACATCTGGGAGCATCACAATTTTAGGATTACTAGGGAGACTGGCGGACAGATTTTCAAAGGTATTAAGGTGACCAAAGATGCAGATAGGCACATAGCAGGATTTTCAAAAGCACCTATGTGCCTCACTCCCATTGATTTTTTTTTTTAAATACCATCCCCTAAACACCTTTAAAATCTGAAGTGTTTTTTCATATACATACTGTTAGCTCCGGTATTGAGATCCAATTTCTGACTTGAACTGAATTAATAGTAGAGACAGGCCTGAACTAGAACTTTGGATTTAAAGTAGCCCCAGCTTGGGAGTAGTTTATACACAGATCCAAACATTTTAGTGCAGCCTATCTCTGATTACTGTGCACAGAAGAGACCGCAAACAGTGTCAGACCCACACTATGACTGAAATTAGAATTTATAGCTCTTATTCATAAACTCACAGATAATGTAGAAAGTGTGTTTTTGCCAGTTGAATGTTCAGAGTTAGTGTCATCCTAATTGGTTGCCAATGACAGAGTAAATATTGTTCAATCTGTGCACTATTAGAGCTGATGAGTGAAGGTTTATAACACTTGAGCGGTGGATGTCAAGCAGCCTAAAAACAGGATTGGGAAACATCTCATTTGGATCCTCTTGCATTTATAACCATTTAGGGGAAGGTCATGAGGGAGGAGGCCATACTCATTTGTACCCATTTCATCCCAAAATTATGCCACAACACTTTTTTTTTTCTTCAACAGACTTTACTTTATTGTTAGCCTGAATCCTGAAAGTGAAAGTATTTCAGCCAGTATGTCCATATCGAAACATTAAAGCTATCTTTTCATGTGCAGAAATGTAGTTTTAGAGGAGATCACTTGGCATTAGAATTGCACAGACTGGATTAGTTGGACCAATATTCTTTATTTATTACATAACTCTGAGACCAAAAATAGAACAATTCTCAGGAGAGCTCCCTTCCAATGCAAATGTTTGTAACATTATAGTAAAATGAATCTTTATAAAAGGTAGTTCAGTATTTATTTAATCCTTATACCTGAAAATGGTTTCTCTTAAAATGTAATTGATTCAACTAAATCAACTCAATATTATATTGGGGGATGGTACAGTAACTCCTCACTTAAAGTCATCCCGGTTAACGTTGTTTTGTTGTTCTGTTGCTGATCAATTAGGGAACATGCTTGTTTGAAGTTGTGCACTGCTCCCTTATAATGTTGTTTGGCAGCCACCTGCATTGTCCACTGCTTGCAGAAAGAGCAGCCCATTGGAGCTAGCTGGTGGGGGCTTGGAACCAGGGTGGACCAGCAGCCCCACATGAGTTCCCCGCTCCCCTAAGTTCCCAGGCTACCAGTTGCCTGCAGTTCAGCTGTCCCTCCCCGCCACTGCCATGTGCTGCTCCTGCCCTCTGCCTTGGAGCTGCTCCGGGGAGCCTCCTGCTTGCTGTGCAGGGGAGGGGACAAGGAGGGGGGGGCTAATGTCAGGGTGTCCCCCTCACCCCGCTCCTGCTCCCCGATTACCGTTTCCCATATAGAGCAGGGTGGGGACACGACAGGGCTCAGAATGGAGACCGCAGCTGTTGCCTCAACTTCCTGATCTACTTAAAAAGGCAATGTACTTAGAGTGGTGCCAGCATACTTAAAGGAGCAATGCGCATCTATCTCTCTCTTTCTCCCATACACAGGGTGTGTGTCTCTGTCTGCCATGCTGTCTCCTCTCCCTCCATTCGTGCTGCCTTGTAGAGTGTGAGGCTACATTAACAACAGTGTGTTAACCCTTGAGGGCTTCAGCTGAATGCTAGGTTTCAGAGTAACAGCCGTGTTAGTCTGTATTCGCAAAAAGAAAAGGAGTACTTGTGGCACCTTAGAGACTAACCAATTTATTTGAGCATAAGCTTTCGTGAGCTACAGTGATCACTTTAGATAAGCTATTACCAGCAGGAGAGTGGGGTGGGAGGAGGTATTTTTTCATGCTTTGTGTGTATATAAAAAGAGATTCTACACTTTCCGATGAAGTGAGCTGTAGCTCACGAAAGCTTAAGCTCAAATAAATTGGTTAGTCTCTAAGGTGCCACAAGTACTCCTTTTCTTTTAGCTGAATGCTAGTTCATCATTTAGCAGTAAGGCGTTCCCTGAGAAATATTCCATCCTCTAACTTCAGCACCATCATCATTGCTGTGTACAGTATTAAATTGTTTTTTTAAAACTTATAGACACACTCTCTCTCTCTGTCTCTCTCAATGAATAAAAAATATAGTCTTTTGTCTGGTGAAAAACATTTCCCTGGAACCTAACCCCCCCATTTACATTAATTCTTACGGAGAAATTGGATTCGCTTAACATCATTTTGCTTAAAGTCACGTTTTTCAGAAACATAACTACAACGTTAAGTGATGAGTTACTGTATTTTGGTGAATGGGTATGGTAAGGAGGAAGGGGAAGTTTTCATATGGCTGTAGAAAATAAATTTTCATCTCCAAATTCTCGCATTTAGGCTGTGTGACACTGGAAATATTTCTTGTGAGTAATAAACCTTTACTTAATGTGGTGGAATTTTTCCAGTTCAACTTCTTGTCCTCTTTGTAGCTTGATTAAACAAATTAATTTTTACATAATTGGAAATCAGCCCAGCATTTCATGAAGATGTTGCTCGGTATTTAAAAAATAAACTTAAAGGAATACTATTAACTTTACTATTTAAAGGAAGGCAAATCCCATTCAGAATCACAGGAAAATGCCATAGACAATACAAACTAATTTATCCAAACTCTTTCATTTGAAACAGGGTCATAATTCATGGCATGTATAGATTCCATTGAAAATTTCCCTGTGTATCCAAACATACTCAAATTTTCCCCTTGATATACTGATAATTGAGATTGTTCAGTATATGTGAATATATCTGTCACCTTAGATATATTTTCAATACCTTTTTATGTACTCAGAAACATTAATGTTAAGACAGATTCAAACACTTATCATTAATTAAACTATTAAAGCCTTTAGTATATAGAAATTAGAGATTGAAGTGCCGCTTCATTTTAAGATATAGCAACTTGCACAGAACTGAGTTTTTTCTAGGGAGCTTGTGTTACCACGTGTAGATATAGAAAGGAGGGAGAAGTAACTAATATTTTATATTTTCTATCATACTGAGAAAGAAAATTATATTACAACTGGTTCACTAAATATATTGGCACTGCTCTTACAGACAACCAAAAAAACTATAATTAATTTGGAATGAAGATGCAAGAAAGAAGCAGTGTTTATTGGGAATAGTCAGAATCAGTCTTGTTTACTGGATATGTGTGATACTGTTTAATATATTTTTCGCTTTACAGATTAAATTAGATTTTTTTAAAGAAGAAACTCAAAAGAAATGGTTTTCGAGCAGTGCTGTGCTATACCATATTTAAATAAACACACTTCTGCATATTGAAATGTATGTTCTCTGGGTTTACTACTGATAAAAGCATGAATATTACTATGATTAGGAAATTATATAATGTTACAGTGTGATTGACTGACTGATAGCTGAATGAAAATTAACCAAAAAGCATGCAGGGGTAGATGCATATTCTGATGTTACTTCAGACAAATATTCCTGCATCTAACAGTTAAACACAGAATGGAACTGGTATTTTCCTCTTCTTGTTTGATTTTGTGTGTTTCTGGCCATTTTTTTGTTGTAAAACCAATAGAAAAGGTATGAATAAGTTACTGTAACAGAAATAGAGTTGAACAATTGTGTGATTGAGATTATAGTACAGCTACAAAAAAGACAATGCACATTAAATGGGTGTATTATCAATTCATGTTGACTGACTAGAAAAGAATCCTTGATTTTTTTTTTAAATAATTTTATTTTTGTAATGTAAGTGGTACAAACACCTAGATTTAAGACATGCATGTCTGAGAAAATTACCAAGGAGTCATTTAAAGGTACAGTTAGAAAAATGCCTTCATATTATTTTTTTAAATCATTTTATTGATGTTTTTTCATTTATTATCTGTCCCCTAAAGGCTCCTTCACACTGAAGTCCACAGTGGCACTCACTAGTGGGGATGAAGCAGAAAGACCACTGCAGGATTCCCTATTTCAAAGCTGAACCAATATTTACCATTGACACATTCATTTATCTGTGCAGGGTCATTGGAAATCCCCTTTTTCTAGTTTTCCCTTCCATTCAGGGAGCAGTGCTTAAAAGAGCAAACCCCTAGTGTGAAGAGATAGAATAATTCTCAGTGCGGCCAATGGTGCCAGGAATCGAATTAAAGTTGTCCATTTGCAGATGACTGTATGTTGGAGTTCCCCGCATATTCATCCACAGTTCTTGCTGCTGCTGTTCTGTTTACTTGAAATACTATCAGAGGTACTTCAATTTTATTAATTTTTTTTCTGGCAAAAAGTCATCTCTCAACAACAAGAAAAAATGCTGCGAGGGAGTAAACCCCATTTTAAAATGTGTACCTAGAGTTCAAACATTTTATTTCGTTCTTGCTATTCTTTTAAATATGGGTTTGTGTTAGAAATGATTGCAGACTGATATAGTTACAGAGAGGTAAATAATTCCAGAATTTACTTCTTTTGGATGGTTTAATACTTGTCACTTATATTGCTGTTGTTGACACCTTAGATCTCTATTTTGGCATAAATCAAATTTTGACATGACGAAACCTACAGTTTTGTCTCTTTTCACATGCATTATCTCTTCCACGTGAAAAGCACTGCGAAGGCGTGGGCTGCCATTAAATCTTAAATGCCTGCAGTCAACACTAAGAATGCTTCTTTATTTCAGTTTGATTTCCTTTGTCATGAGAGATGCATTTGGTGAATGTATCTGGGAAAGCTTGCAAATTGCCAAAGATTTTTGTAAGAAGGAGCTGAAGAACTTATAGGAAGAATGTAACAAATGTAGGGCATGAAGGCATGAGAATGGTAAAACCTGTCTGCCCCAGGCCCATCAGCCAAAATCCCTATCCTAGAACCAAAATCATGCTCCAGCTGCAAGGTATATTGAAGATGTAGATCTCTGTTCTTGGTGACTGCAGTTGTTTCCTAAGGGACAGATTTGTCCAGGGGAACTTCTACTTGGTGATCACAGTGAGACTACTCAAAGTGTAGAGTATTGCTCATGTGAATAAGGGTGGCAGAATCTGGTCCTAACATAAATCTCTCTTAGCTGGAGTTTGCAGAAAATAATACTTAAAACTTTCCATAATTTCGCTATCCTCTTCCTTATGTTGATAGATGTACAAATTATAGGTGTTGTTTTACAAACAAGCATAAGGGTACCATTACTCATGTGATTAAAACTAACTGTATGAGCATATTGCATTTGTAGGATCAAGCTCCATATCTAACACAGCAACTTCTTTTCATTTGTTTGGATACAACTACCCCGCAAACATATTTTTAATTTAAAAAAAAAAAAAAGTTTACAGAGAATGCCTATGTACCATGCATATAAAAATACACTCTATCTATCTTCATCATGATGCTATACTTGGGAACCAAGTATTGGGGTATTGTAAAGAGATATGGTTGGGTGTTAAATCTAACTGAACACTTACACAAGGGGAAGAGTGTGCCATGAGGAGACACCATGTAATGAGGGCAAGGTGTGCTCTAAAGCAACCCAGAGCTGATTCTAGCCGAATACCTGTAACCGCAACTAGTGTCCTTACTTTGTGGAGCATGGGGGCCTTTTCTGGGCAATATATCGTTTAAAGTACTGGGAGAGACAGTTTAATCATTTTAAGAGTATGCTGTGTAACTGATCTTGGACGTGCCCAGTACTCGCCAGAGATTTATTGAAAAAAAACATTTCTAGCATGACTGTCTTTCCCTCAAAAATAGTTAAAATATGAAATAAAGCAGTCATGCTCAGCAGCAGCTTTCACTGATGCATTTAGGGCATTCCTTCTCTTTAGCAATCCAGACCTTTTTAAGAAATGTCATCTCTGATTATTCTCAGTATAAAATGGCCCATCAAAGCTACCTTGGTGCAACCTTACCTCTTAAATATCAGCCTGCAACCTCTAACCGTTTGTTATCAAGTATCTTTTTGTTCAGTTGTGGCAAACCTCTCGGTGTAATCCTCCTTTTGACATAGAATGAACAAGATGGGACAGCAGCCTTAGGAATTTTTTGTTAAATTACAGATGTATTTATTTAAAATGTTTTGGGCTAATATTTAAAAATTAGCATAAAACTGGCGTATTTTACCACACAAAGGTAATCAGATTGATTTGGGGAATACTGATGTGTAAATGAAATATTCTAAAGGCCATGGGCCAAATAAAGGCCAATATTAGGATTTTGGAGGTACCCAGTGAAGTATGAGGTCAGAGGTCCCATCGTCTCTCAACAATTTCTCCAACCTTTCAGCGCTTCCAGTTAACTAAGTTGCTTCTTTATTCCCGCAATCACCTTACATTTTTCCTTTCTCTTTCTGTTATTCACCCCAAATCTTGACTTGTGTGATAGTGTATTCAAAAAGTAGCAGATACCACAATTGTTATATATCAGTTTTGGGAACTAACCTGCTATTTGGAGTGAGTGGGGTGGCATGAACTTGGTTTGGGGACCTCCTGGCATAGGTGTTGGAACTAGGGGTGCTGGGGGTTCTGCCACTCCTCTTGACTTGAAGTGGTTTCCATCACGTACAGGGTTTACAGTTTGGTTCAATGGCTCTCAGCACCCCACTATAAAAATTGTTCCAACACGCCTGGATCATGGATTTCCCAAGACCCGTTTTTTTAAGAACTCCTTTAACCATCCTATTTTCTAGTAGTTTTTTTCTCTCTCTTTCTCTAGCTTGCACACTCTAACTCTGTCTTTTTGGTTCAGCTTTAATGCTGAAATAGAAGGCAATTGTGGTTACACAAATAGGTACAAAAGGAAAGAGCATATATGGCAGATCTAGGGGAGAGATGCATTTTATTAAACCAATACTACAGTTCATGGAAATCCCATGGCATACCCCATCTCCCTCCATGAACTGGGCGGTAAGGTTTATAGAGTGTAAGGTGCAAACACCTGCATATTGCTTTTTCTGTTTTCATCTCTTCTAAGAACAGAACTAAATTCCAAAATTCCTCCCAGCTGCAGTACAGTATGTGACTTTTGGGAAGATATGCCAATTTAGAGTAACTTAAAGGAAGTGTATTTAGGATTACAGTCAGTGTAGTCTGTCAGGATCGTGTACTTCAAGAATTTCCTTGATGATACACGTTTTTTCTGAGTTCCTTTTCAAACATAGTTGTGTCATTGTTTCCAGACATGAGCAAGAGAGGAAGAAATTATATATTGTATTGTGTATATACTCCAGACCCAAACATTGTATTTGTAGATTTTTCAATATCCATTATAAAAAGTAAACATAGAATCCAAAGTATAAAAGTAAGGAATGTATTTCACATCTCATACTTCAGGGCATAAGGTAATTGGCTGTAGAGGTCAGGCAGGAATTCCCCTACAACCCTGTGTTGAGCAATACACAACTGTCTATCTGCATTATGTTTTTTATTGGCTCTTCATTGGGTATTTTTAATGGCAATGATACAAAGATATGCAAAAATAAATAAATAAAAACTAGATGGACAGGCATCAAACACAAACTTCAAATAATAGAAATAAAAATCAGGGACGACTATCCTGTCCTTGGTCCCTTCCAAACCAGCTTGTGTATATCTCACTTTCACATTTAATTTACTTTATATATAAAAATGTTTCCTAAAACATGGAATTCTTCAGTTTTGTTATTTGTAAGACGTTTCTAGGAAACAATTTTTGTCATGATACTTTGCACCAGACTTTTATAACCGGAACACAAGAGCTTTTTTAACCTCCTTAGGCGCGTGGGCATATTGTTAAATAAGGGCATAATGGGAATTAATGTGGGATATTGTCTACTACAACAAAGAGGATTCCAGACCTGTTGCACAAACATTCTCATCTGGTATAGCCAGACTTTTGTGCTGTTATGCAAACATATCATATTGTAAATGGTGCACCACTAAGCCTGTAGGCACCAATGATACAAGTATGAATATTTCAGAAGGTATTGGTCACAGAAAGTTTTGTCTAGAATTGTTGAGGCCAGTGTTATTCCCTCTTTAAAACAATAAGTCAAACATCTACTGGGGGAATGATCACAGTACACCAAATAACCTTCAACACTATGTGAGATGGCCCTATATTATTTTCCACCCAAAAACAAACAAACAAAAAAGTAAATCCAGATAATGCCATCTTTAGTAGGAGTACAGAAATGTCCACAAACAGTCTGCAATGCCCCCAAGGCTCTGCAGAAAGTGTTGGTGAGCCAGGTGGCACTCTTTTCTATAAAGGCTACATTGTGTCTGTTAAGTGAAGCCTGTTGTAAGGGGTAGTACAGAGGTTCACTCCCCCAGGGGAAGCAACTTGGTTGTACGCTTGGAGCTCCCTGGATATGCTGGTGGTGGTAAAGAATTTCTGCACCTCTGTAAAAAGTGACCAGCAATCTCTGCCTACTTCTACCCCCTTTTGGACAAGTTGCTCCCATGCTCCAGCTCTTCCATGACCACAGCAGAGCCTGTAATTCCAGCCTGCCTTTATGCAGGCAGTGCAATGAGATGGTGAGTCCTGACTCTACTCCTGCATGGCTATATAAAGGCCTACCCAGTCAATACTGAATTAGCGATGCATTTCATGGGAATTCCATGGCATACCCTCTCAACATGATGTTAAGGAGGCACTGTGCTACCGAAAATGCTGTCTTTAGAGATGGGATTTAAAGCATGGGTCCTGGCCACTTATGTTCATTAAGAGTCCATGGCTCTTTTCATAAGAGGTAGATAGTTAGCCTTAATGTTCTGGGAAAATTCCAGATGGTCTGCCTGCCTATGCCTACAGTTTCACCTGGATTATTCACTTCCTGTCCTAAACTGTTGTGTAAGGCTGCGGTGTGGTAGTAAACAGATATGGCATTGAATATTGGGGTAGTAATATTTCAGTGGTGTTAATACATGCCGATAGGGCCTGGTCCTTCAACTGTAACCCTAGCAAGTAGCTGTGTAAATAAAGTTTCCATAATCAGGCCCGGAGGACTCAATGCTCTCAGATGCTAAACCACTCAATTCCTAAGGAAGACAGGGAGCTGTGGTTGCTCAGAATCTCACACGATTGGATCACCTACATGTCGTAAGGTTGGTAAAACACTTACAGGTCTTATATAAAAAGTGTTATAGCCAGGCAAGTTTATGATTTAAAAATCCGTACTACAAATAGAGAGTAGGTTCATAGCCCAAAAGTCCAAGGAGGTGTCGTTTTTGTTACATCTGGGAGTGAGGAAGAAGTTGCAGTGGAGTATTTTTTCTCTCTATGTTAGAACCAGGTGAAGCAGATATAATGATGTCTAAGACATTTGGTGTGAATTTTCAGTTCCCAACTAAAACCCTGATTTTAAATTACTTGTAGACCAAGATATCTGCTGTAATACTGTAGTGAAGGATTTATTGATAAGTAATTGACAATTCAGAGCATCTGTGCTTTCCTAGTCAAATCAACAGTAAAAAACATATGTTCTATATCTTAGAGCATTAGGTTGTCAATCATAAATGATGTGAAGTTTAATGCATTATTCAAAAGTATATGAGGAGGCTCCAAAGAAGCTGCAGGGCCTTTATTAGCTTCTGCTGTCTGTATTAAAAAAAGGAAAAGAAAAGTCTAACTATGAAAGACTTAAAAATGCAGCATTTGGGATTGTGCAATAGTTGGATGCACTAGCAATTGTTTTTGTTTGGATCTGACTACAAATGCAGTTCAGACTTAAGAAACTGGAAGATATTTTGATCTGATAGCTATAAGAACCCACATGGGAATGAGTCCCCCCCCCCAACACACACACTACTTTGTAGTGCAAAGAAGTACATACCACAAAATCAGATGAAACTGGCATTAATTTGGCAGTCTCAGTTCTCATAGCTCTATTGATTGAGAAAGCTGCAAACAGATATAAAGGCTTATTGGCGCCAATTAAGATTACTGACGTTTTGGGGGTTAGGATAAATAAAAAGGTGTTATGAGAGGAATCATCCAGTAATAGAGTTCCCATTAACATCTTACCATAAAGTTCTGATATAAAATCTGAGATCAAGGGAATTAAAGTCTTCTGTAATTTTTTGGTGGTTCCATTATTGATCACTCATCTTCTTCATATGTAGGGTGACCAGATAGCAAATGTGAAAAATCGGGATGGGGGTGGGGGGTAATAGGTGCTTATATAAGAAAAAGTGACTGTCCCTATAAAATCGGGGCATCTGGTCACCCTATTCATATGCTTTCTTCACAATGTCCTGAATGCAACTTCAAAGATTCTCTTTGGTATAATTTTTAGCAAGCAAACCAATATTTACATCATGGTATGTTTTGTCCAAGCGTAAGAGCCCAAAGGTACCAACAGTCTGCTGCATTTCTTATTTATAATTTAGGAACACGTATTATGTCAAGCACAAATCAGTCTAATGAGAGAATGAAATCAGTGACTATTCCCTGAATCAACTCTGTGGATTTTTAATTAGCATAGATCTCATACGCTCAATCCATTTTCTGTTGTGTCTGCGTTAGAATTTGCAGTGTGTTTAGTGTGGGGGTTACTAGTGTACAGAGAGTGGGTATCAGGCTAAATTGAACTTCCTATTGATGACAAACTTACCTCTCACTGATCATTGTGTTTTATGAATAATGTATGTCACAGTGTTACATTGTCTGAGCTATATTTTTTCTTTTACTGTATGAGCATGGTTGTTGGCTGGATAACTACAATGAGGCAATGGCATTTGAGGTATCATATAGAAAAAAAACAGCATTTGTTATTTTCTTTAGGGACATAAAGCAATTTGCTGGCTCTTTCATATAAAGCACTTTCAGCTGTTACTGTGAAGTCAGCACTGGCCAATGTTCCTTCAAGTATCACTTCTTAAACTGTCACTTTTGTTCATTATCACTCAGCTAATGACGACAAAATTTATTATTTGTATGTTAATGACTGGAAATTGTTTACAGATGGTATGGGTTGGAGTACACAGTTGAACAAAGACAAGAGGAGTGAGCAATTTGCATGCCTGGTAGAGGATACCTGACTCATGGTACAATATGGATCCCCAAAATAATCCTGATTGATTGCCATGTAGGACAATTTTTAAACCATTCTAAAATTTTCTCTGGAACTATTAACTGCAATTTAGCTTGAACATAAGACAAGTGTATATTCAAATACACTTGGAAAAAAATATTGCAGTAAATCTAACATCACAGCTACTGATTCCTTGAGCTTAATTATGACACTACTAAATGTGAAAATCTATTCAGTGCTAGGAACACTTTTCACATTACATTCACGCTAAAGATTGGCTGTTAAGAGCTCATTACTGGTAGTTTTCTAAAGAGCGGTTTATTAAACACTGTTACCTAATAAGCATCTTTGGTGGTGCAAATTGCTGAAAACAGTAATGAGTCTGATTAGACTTCTTTTCAATTACGACAGCTTGTCTAGCAAAAAAGAAAAAAAAAGAAAAAAATCTTTCCTTGATGCTTTGGAATCTGGCTACAAGGCACTACATGGTTTAAAAGGAAAATGCCACCTCTGTGTTTCCTTTCCACAGTTCAGTAATGAATAGAGAATTGTCCAAGTAGCCATCCAATTTATACACTGGAAAACTGGATGGACAGCACTGGAAGCACAATCCTGTTTACTTAAAATTTGCCAAAGCTATCTCCACTAATATACCTAAATAGGGTCATTCTGAAGTTTCCTCTGCTTCCTTTTGTTTAAGAATGGAAAGCCATAAATGAGAGAGAAAATTGAAATGATTCACTCCTAACTGGTTTGTAGAGGTTGTGCATTCCTCTGATTAGTCTGATATAACTTCCAATTGTTTCATCTATAAATCTTTTACTTGCTGTCACAAAACTCTTGCAGCTTTCAGACGGCCATGGCCATTAAAACTAACTTTTTTAAAGCAGTGTATTTTCAAAATGTTTTTTTAAAATCTAAGATTCATAAATGTGTGTTTGTGATGTCAGGATGTTTAAATGAGTGTTCTTTAGCTTCTAAACTGAATGAAGGTGTAAAATGTGTTATCTGTATTTAATGGCTGACTCCCCTATTAAATCATTTCTGAATATTACTACACAAATGGGAGAGGGTGGTTAATATAAAACACCTTTAAGTGATTAACTGTCATTGCTGCTGTTTGGTTATGCCAGTAACATTCTAATGCTTCTGTGGGTAGTGGATACAATTCAGTGTTTTTTATCCTGTTAAGTATGTGAATGTTTTTGTTTTTTTTTTAATAATACTGTTTGACATAAAACTGGATAAAAGAAATGCTCAAGTAAAAAGTGGAAGCAATTACTATGACTGAAGATATGATAAAAGAAGAACACAAAGACTTGCACAAGAAAGATAGAGTGCAATGTTGCTGGAGAGAATATGAGAGACATGCAGAGCAAAATGAACTAAACTAGTGCAGTAAATGTTAGAACTCTCTGTGTAGAATTTTATAAAAATAAAATTGCATGTATATTTTCAGTGATGAGCATATATTAAGTATGTGTTACAGATACTAGACATTAATAGAATTATATTAAAGTTTGATTATTATGTAATCTGCAACATAATTGTTTACAAAAAAGCCTAAAGTAAAACAATAGTGCATGATTTTCTCCTCACTTAATGGCATGCTGATGTAGTACCATGGATGTCAGGGGTTCCACCTGATTTACACCAATGTAAGAAGAGAATAAACCCCATAAACATTTTAATTGTAATTCCAATATTAGCAAAAAAAAATCCCTTTTGGCTCTTTTGTGATGTTGAAAGGCAATTTCCACGTCCATTCTACCTTTGAAATCCTTACAGTTAACGGATCTGTATATTTCTTGATGGAGAAGGACTTTCATAAGTGTGCATGATCAAACATCCAGTAAAATACTGCAATTTTTGTTTTTAAAACATCACACACACACACAAAGTGCTATTATTCGGCTATACAAATGTGTGCTCATAGTGAGCTTTGACATGTTAATCAGTGGAGCTTGACTTTTGTTTCCTGCAGCACATTTTAAAACTATTTCATCATTAGTTGACTCCTTGCACAATAAAAGAGTGGCCAAAATTATAGCAGAAATAACATTGCTTATGGTGGTTTAAACTGTTGTTAGTGTGCAGCTAGTTCTCGATTAGATTCTTGGTTTGTGTCTTGGAGGCTGTTTACAGAAGAAGTTGACTTAGTACATTTGTTACAAAGGGGGATGACTTTTCTTAATCATCAAGTATAGTTGATTTCTTTCTTTCTTTTTTTTTTTTTTTTTTTAAGTGTCTTACTTTTCCTCCATCCCTTTACACACTCTGTGCCTCAAGACGTGGCTCAACTTTTCCTCTGCAACTGAACTTTGCTCCTTTGAGCAGGGACAAACAGCACAAAACATGAAGAGTTAGTGTAAGCTTTTCTTTCTTTCTTTCTTTCTTTCTTTCTTTCTTTCTTTCTTTCTTTCTTTCTTTCTTTCTTTCTTTCTTTCTTTCTTTCTTTCTTTCTTTCTTTCTTTCTTTCTTTCAGAAGGATAAAAAAGAGTTTGGTTTATCTAGAGATGAATCCCTCAGTTAAGATGTCCTCTTCATTCAAAGACATATGTGAAAATTATCAACCTTACTTAACAATATTGTCTAGTTCATGAAATAATGCAGTAGTCACCTAAACAGTAAGCATGCAAATAATGAGCTCTTTCCCCATTTTTTAATATTTAATTCAGAAATCTTTTATTGGCTGAGCAAAGAAGAATTTTTGGAATTTATGGAATCCAGTAATTAAAGGCTTTAAGTGGGGGAAAGATTTAACTTAGTGTTTCTAGCATAACAATTTTCTTTCATTATCTTTTTGCTTTTAATCTTGTTTCTCTATATTTGGGGGTAGCAGGAAGGAAAAGGAAGGGGTCATCTGTACTTATAGCCAAGCCTAGAGAGTGAGCAGTGTCGGGCCTCTGCTTTCCTTTAGAGTGAGGTTAGTGCAGTTCTGCTGCCTTCCTTTGGAAGGAAACGCCAGGTTCCCTGTGCTAACATCATCCCTTATTAAGACATAATCTCTCATTATGCAACATGTTTATATTTATTTTCTTGAACGGAAAGGCCAACTCAATAAATGGACATGAGAATATGCTACTTATAGCTGAATGGCATTGTGTTTCTTAGAAAGTCACCGTATACCTGTTGTAGCCGTTGCCTGGGCTTAAGAAATGTGTACAGTATGTGTGTGGTAATGGGAAGGAGGAGGGTGGAGGGGCTCTGCTGTTGCTGCTAAGAGCTCTCTGCTCTTAATCCTGGGCCATGTCAGGAGCATTCTAAAGCAGTTTATCTTCATATGTCGTCTTGTATATAAGAAACAACGCTAAACCCAGCAAAACTCATTTCATATGTAGCTTTTTCCACAGCCTTCAGATCAAAGTTATTTTCTTCGGGCTGGACTAAATTATACACAGGTCCCAGGAGTGAAGGACACTGAATTAATGCACTATGTCACCCAGTACTGGCTATAGAATATTTTTATCGAAGCCTGAGACACAACATCTCTTTACTATTGCATTAAAAATTAATGCACAGATTGCCAAAAAGAGCAAAATGCATAAATAACAAAAACAAATTTTGCAAAGCCTTTGTACAGTTTGGAGTCACCTTAAGCAGCAGTTTTTTAAAGGCTGGTATTAGATATTTCTAAATATACATTTAATCGGTATTTGTTCTCCTTAGGTAATTAGCAGAGAGGTACACTAATCTCAATAAAACAACTGTATATAACTTCCTGTGGCAGTAGGTGTTGGAACTGGCATTTTTAAAAAGGTAGGAATGCACTGTTCATTCTAGGCAGTGCCATGAGGTTATGAGCCCCTATACATTTGATTTTTTGACCCATGTTAGTTTAGTGTATTGGATCAAAATTGACTACAGTTTATTTCAAACTTACTGAAATTGATCTTTGCCTTTGCAGACTTAGGGAGACCAGGTCCATGTAGGCAAATCTCTGGAATTAACCCTCTCTAAATATACACATAGCTATTTGGGTTTAATACAGGACAGTGACTGAGATTTAAAAAAATATCATAGTGGCATAAACTGAGGCTTGCACAGTTTGCTGCTGATGTTAATTGGAAGTAAGGATGCAAATTTTTCTAATATAACAAAAACAAAGTCTTTACCATTATTGGAATTTTGGTCTTAAAAGTTGGACACTGAATGCAATGCCCATTTCTGATTGTTGATATTTAAACAGAGATTGGTTCCAAATATGTTGAAAAAGGCATGATATAAATGAGTGTTAGGATTCAGCGTCCCTTAAAGCTCTATTTATCCTGCACACAGTTTGTCTGAATAAAGCATGTTCCTTTATTGCAGTTTAACCCCATTTATCCCCATGCACTAGTACTCACCTGTTATTTACACAAGGAAGAGAAGGTTGAGACTACAGAACAAGGGGAGTGCTCTTTTGTGATATAGAACATACATATTCATTAACTCTGCTGTCCCTATGGGCACTTGTCGTATGTTCTGATGATCTTCGTATGACAAAAGGAAGTGGGGATAAAAGGGGAATTGCCTCAATGGATTGAAGATAACACGAGAAAAGGTAAAAGACACACCATGACAAATGGGCTACCAAACAGTAACTTTAAAAGTAAACTAGAAGCTTGTACCAGAAGAAATACATGTGATCTGTGATCAATAGCAGTGTATATACAGAGCAAAATATTACAAATAAAAACATAATTAGAAAATCAGAAATGGACCGAAAAACCTAGATATGAACCTCTAGGAACTCTGAGAAAATTTAGCTCTCGATCTGAGCTTTGCATATCTAGCCCATCATTACTGAAAATCCATGTTTCTTCCACCTACTTGCTAAAACATCAATTCAGGATTCCGTGTTTCGCCTGCAACAACTGATGGCATGACAAAGACAAATAAACAGCGCAAGTATTACTTCTAGTCTGGTTTCAGGGGGTGCTGTTTCTACACTGGCAAGGGAAATATTGGATCCTGAACACTAGTCTTGGAAAGGAAACAAAGCAGGAGATTACTTTCAGCTATCCAGTTTAAAATTGTTGTGTGTGTTTGTTTAAAGCTCCAATTTAAGTCAATGATAGCTTAAGTGCCTACTTCAGTGGGAGCAGGATCAGACCCTAAGTCTGAATATGTGTGTGTATATATATATTGCTTTTCAGTACACCAAAAAATAGTATCCAATAGTATATTCTGCTATAATCAGTAAAAACAAGTCTTACCAAATTGACTATTATAGTTATCAAAATCCCTGCAGTTACACTGCAATAGTTATACTGCTTCTCATGTTGATGGAGGCATGAATTTTGCAGAAGGGTTGTCAGGTGGTATGTTAAATGATCTAAAGTAGATTGTGGCAATGCATATGTATTCAGTGGACAAAAAAAGGACATTTTTCTTACAATTACAGTGGCGTTTTTTGTGCACTTGTGCTTTCACCTAGCACCCACTCAGAAATTATTTTTGTGAGTTATTATTTGTGCAGCACCCACACCTTGCTAGACTGTTTACAATTATGGCCTTTCCTCTGAGGAATTTGCAATGTAAGATGATAATGTACAGATGCAAAGAATCAGAATGGGTAACAACAAAAAAGCCGCATGTATGAATGGTAGTGTGGCAAAATGTCTTGTAATACCAATTTTTTTCTTCCTTATTATGCAGTTGTTTTAAAGGAGCCTATGAACACTTTTATATGTGTAGTGGGAGTAGCGTTAAGGGAGCACTTGGGTTTGTGGAATTATTTGAAGAAATGCATCTTATATTTGTGTGTGTCAATCTTGCGTGTAAAAAAGGACCTGACAGATACGTGCATAAATGGATTCACCTACAGTATGTAACAATAACTAATCAATGCAGTTACAATATAAGGCAGGGAGTATTTGGCTGAGAACAAAATACATTACACCTAAGGGACATCACCACCATTACAGATAAATTGATATTTCTGAATTTGCATAGAAAGAGGTCAATTCAGTGCATAAGTAATACGTGTTGTCCACATTGACTGTTGTTTCTCTGTCCATTCGTCTCTGTCTATCTTTTTTAATTTCATAGAGCTTTTGATGTCATGGGATCTTAACTATACCTGCTAAAGAACATTTAGTCAGAAACGCCTTTGTGATTTTTTAAAAGCACTGCTTTATGTAAATGAGAAGGAATGGGGGGGGGTGGAGAATAAAAAGTAATTTGCTGTAAATGTATTGTAATTTGCAGTCGTGAGGTGTGAAAGTGTGATTTAAAGGAATAATCATTTGACAGTATTTAAATTAGATAATTGGGACACAATAGTTTGAAACTACAGGTTCTAAGAATCATTCTTTAAGCAGTTCCAAGCTCCCAAATGTGTTGTGTATTTGTAGTTGTTTTAACGTGCTAGTGACTTTAGGGAATATACACATAACAGAGCTAAAAACAGTATGGTTTAAAGAACGGTTGGAATGGCACCTATTAGGTGACAGTTGTTCTCAGGACATCTGCTAACAGTTGAAGTTTAAAAACCTGATCTTGCTCCCATTGAAGTCAATGGCAAAACTTCTATTGACTCAAATGGAAGCAAGGCTGGACCTTAGCATGAAAATGCGGACAACACTTTAAAATCTTGTTTTCCCCAGGTTTACATCATGTGGGCCCTGGCCTTGCCCTCTGATCGGCATGGGTGGAGCCTTGTGTCTGTGCAGCATCCCATGAAATGAAGGGGGTTCCTCCTTCCTCCTGTTTAAAATAACTAGTTAGTATATGTTTTTGGTCTCATGTTATTTTGAAGGTTCAAGACAACCCCACACCCTGCCATCACCTCAATCCCTGCCATTCTTGAAAGAGTTGTAACTCATTAGAATTGTTGGGATATGCTGAATCGTAAACTATTTCTTCTCCCTGCCTCCCCTGAAATGATACGCCTTGCTAAAGTTTCTAATACAAATCTCATATTGAATCAAGAGAAAGGTTGTAACATAAACTAGTCAATTAAAGTTCAAAGGAGGGGTGCTGCTTTGCATTTATCTCTTAGTGGGTCCAACCCTGTGAGATGCTGAGCTCTTTCAACTCCCATTGAAGTCAATGTGGATTGAGAACACTCTGCACCTTACAGCAGACACTCAGTATCTTGAAGGATTAGGCCCCATATGTGCATCTGTGATGCCTAGGAAGAACTTGGACGTGTTAAAACACTGCCAGGCTTTAAATTGCAGTTTCCTTATACTTATTCCTTATTGTCAGTTAATTTTGTCACAAAGCTAGCATTATTTGCATATAGTTTTTATCTGTAAAGCTGAAATTGCAAGTATACTTCTGCTTTATGGAATTAAGTGTATAACACTCTGCAAGTCTTATTTAATAAGTTTTGCATTTTCAGATTAAATACATAAAAGCAGAAGGAAAAAAAGAGTGATTAAACATTGAGTAAAAACGGAATTGTATAATAAAGTTGTTGGCAATGATAATTATTCTAAATGTAGTCCAAACAGATCCAGCTGCTTAGAATTATGGAGGAGAAATGTAAAATAATGCTGTCAAAAGAAAAATAAATGCTTAGGATTTTTAGCACGGTACCTGCTGCTTATATATAACATGTTAAATTATCTTAAAAGCAATTTTCTGTTAAATAGCATTCTGTATTTAAAGAATTGAATTGTTGCCTTATGCATTTTGCTGTCCAGATTAATACAGTTTACACACTTATTTCATAAATGTAGATAACATTAGTTGATTCCTAAGTTAGCACGGGTTTAAAAACATATAGCCTTACTTTGCTTGGTTTTATTTTCACTAAACATTTAAGCAATTACAAATATGCCCCACGAATGACTGCTTATTATTTCAGAATTCAGAGTATGTTAAAAGAATGCAACTTCTAACTACATTCTTATTAGCTGACTTTACCCTTTGATATCAGCCTTAGCATGCCTAAAAGAAAACACCAAAAAAGCTCTGTCAAACAAAAGAGAACAGAACAAAAATAATGCTCCCACAAACACCGAGGAGCTATGAGGGGAAAAAAAGAACACATTTGCTCACCAGAAAAAGTGCAAATTGCATTTTTTATTCTGACTCATAAGTTTGACCCTTGTGATCACTATTTACAAAAGGAGTTAAGCAACAAAGTTTTTTTTTTTTTATGCTCATTCAAATTAATGTCAAATTGAGGAAAAAGCTCTTTGTGCCCCCAGGTCCAAGACAGCCTAGTGGACTTCACATAAATACATATTTCTTCAGTGTGTACTAATATAAAGTAGGTTTCAGAGTAGCAGCCGTGTTAGTCTGTATTCGCAAAAAGAAAAGGAGGACTTGTGGCACCTTAGAGACTAACCAATTTATTTGAGCATAAGCTTTCATGAGCTACAGCTCACTTCATCGGATGCATGTAGCTCACGAAAGCTTATGCTCAAATAAATTGGTTAGTCTCTAAGGTGCCACAAGTCCTCCTTTTCTTTTTGCTTATGGGACACCGTACAATAGATGTTGTTATACTGTGGCATAGTGAATAGCTTCTTTTATTTTACTAAAGTGGCCTCTCATTCTTTCACTTGGCAGTAAAGGCATTTTGCCCAAATTACAAAATGCACATTCATTAACTAATACACAAGTTTTGCCCAAACTGTCTGCAAAAGTAAAAGCTGTGTCCGTGCCCATTTTACTTTATCTTTCTCGTAACTTTCACTGCAGCTAGCTGCTGAATTCTTTTCCAAGACCCTTTCTCATGGCACTCATTTATGTGTATCTAGTGAAGCATCAATCTACTCACGTTATTGTGCATCTATATATAACAGAACCCTTCTGTGTTGTGGTAACCTTTCAAGCCCAACATCACAGAACATGGATAACACACATATATATCTAAATATTTTACAGTGCGAATGAATTTGCATGTCTTTTAGGCAGTTTTGTGTTACAGAAATGTTAATATTTTTTCCTTTTAAAAAGGTTGGAAGTAAATCCCACAATCCTAGGAGAATTTTGGATGCTGGCTATTTGCGATTAGCTTTTGGCAATTTACTCTTAAGATTTCTAGCTGAATTTAACAAAAGTATGATTTCTGAAAAACTGCTGCTGGTTCCTCATTAAAACTACAAATTTCATAACTGAGTGAGATTTCACACAATTACATGATACATTTCCCCTTTTAAAATGCAATGGTTGAAACATCAGAAACAATTAGCAAAAAAAGATTAAATTAATTCCAAATGAAAGTAATCCATCTGCCAATAACTCAGCCTCAGAACTACATTTGTCAAAAGAATTTCTATAGGCTACAGAGTAACTGGATAATGGTTAACAGGCATTTTTCTTCAAGTTGTCATAAGTGCTTGAAAAATGGGGAGGGGGGATTAGGGGCGGATAGAACTGGGAAAAAACAAACAAAAATCCCACCAGACCTAATCAGTGGCATGCTCGTGTGGAATGAGATCTGCAGTATTTGTACTAATAAAATATAAGGCTCAATTAAGCTTTACTTTGCAGTTTTCAGGCTAAATTTAGCTGATTTAGTGATTTGCAGACGACTCCTAAAAATAAATAAATAATCCAAATACATATTAGTGCAACTGCAATAAAATATATTTTCAAATGAATCCTGTTGCTTTCTTCATTTATTGTGTAATTACTGTAATCCTTCCCACCTTGTTTTCAGTATTTCTTAATCATTAAGTCGGAAGCATGACAGCAGTGCCAGCCCTGGCGTGATTCTCTTTGACTAAAACCTTGTAAATTAACACAATTAGCACAGCATCATCCTGCTAATTAACTTCCAGTGTCTGGTGCAGCGGTTTTGCAAACAAGGAAGAGAGGGAGTCAGAAGGGAATAAACATGCCATTCTGTTACCAAACTGTGTGCTGTGTTAGGTTTAGCTCAGTGAGGCTAAGCTGGCCATGTCAGATGCCAGAGTCAAGCAATGAAGAGCTAAAGGGGTTGGGGGGAAAAACAGGAGGGGGTAGAAGCTGTCAAAATAGACTGCAGTAATTCAGAAGGGAGCTAGTGCCACAGATGCTTCATTTAGACTAGGCCTCCTCCTTATCAGGGAATCTGTGCCAGAGGGCGCAAGACTGTTTGCAAAAATCACTTTTGGTAATACGAGAGAGATTAAGGTGGCCTATTTGATACAGCTGTACAAAAATCAGGAACTGTCTACCATACACAGGTAAGAGTTGGAGGGGTTATTATAATACTTGTAAATTGCTCTTACTGCGTATGATGGATTTAAAAAATCATCCCATTATTTGCGAGATGAATTGCTTTAAAGTGATAGTCACACAAGCACATTTTGTTATTTAGTTTACTGTACTGACAGGGCTGATAGCCAGCAGTGTGTGTCACCGAACTTTTAGGGGCTAGACTGCATTTCTTTTCTTTTTTCGGTACCCTGGAGGCTCTGAGGGGGGGGAAGAAAAAACAAGCAAGGAGACCGACAGACAAGTAATGCTTGTTTTTTTTCCCAGAGCCTCAACAACAGAACTGAGAGGCAGAAAGGAGCCAGTTGTAATTCATACCGAGTTGTAGGCTTTGTGTGATGAAAGCGACGGAGCGCTGCCTGGGAGATTGCTTTGCTGCACTCCACGAAGCAGATTTGAAACTGTCGTGGACCACTTTAGATGAGAGTTGGATTATGGAATGACCTGCTATGTCTGTGTCATATTGTTCTGCGCAGGGTGCATTATACTGTGCTAACTAGGTGTTCAGTACCAAATAAGAGAGGTATCCTAGATGTGATCTGTCAGCTGTGTCTCATATTTTTATATTGGTTAAAATATAAAACTGAAACTGTGATAAGAGAAGACAGAACAGTTGGGTATCTTGTATGTTAACAAAAATCCACACTCTGGGTACTTAAAATATATTGGGTCTTGTTTAATTACTTTAAGTAATCTGGCTTTAAGAAAACAAATCTCCCCCCCCCCCATCTAAATTAGCAAAAGTACGGCTGTGTGTGTGTGTCTATATTAAACAAACCTGACTATTGATAGTGTTTTACAAAGACATTCAATTGCATGTGTAGTGTGATTTTTTTTTTTTAACTCTATAGTATAAATACAGTTGTCACTATGCAGGTAACTAAAGAAATATAAACAGATAACACTTTTAAAAATTCATTTTCAGAGCATCTGAAAATGGCTCAGACCACTGTTAACTGTGTTTTCCCCCCAACCCTAGGCTTGAAGATGCAGTGGACGCCGGAGCATGCACAGTGGCCAGAACAGCACTTTGATATCACTTCGACTACCCGGTCTCCTGCTCACAAGGTGGAAGCATACCGTGGACACCTGCAGCGCACCTATCAATATGCCTGGGCCAATGATGACATCTCTGCTCTGACTGCCTCAAATCTATTGAAAAAATATGCAGAAAAGTATTCTGGTATTTTAGAAGGCCCAGCCGACCGACCCATCCTTAGTAACTATTCCGACGCTCCGACAGCACTGGTGAATGGTCGGAAGAATGAAAATGAACCCTGGCAGCCTTCTTTGAACTCGGAGAGTGTTTATCCTATGAACTGTGTCCCGGATGTTATTACTGCCAGCAAAGCTGGAGTAAGTGCAGCCCTCCCTCCAGCAGATGTCTCTGCCAGTATAGGGAGCTCACCTGGGGTGGCCAGTAACCTGACAGAACCTAATTATTCTAGTAGTACCTGCGGAAGTCATACAGTACCTAGTCTTCATTCAGGGCTCCCATCTCAGGAATATGCCACAGGATACAATGGATCTTATTTACATACTAGTTACAGTAGCCAGCCAACACCTGCACTTCCCTCACCTCATCCATCCCCTTTGCATAGCTCTGGCCTCTTACAGCCACCACCACCGCCACCACCAGCCCTTGTCCCAGGGTACAATGGGACTTCTAACCTCTCCAGTTACAGCTACCCATCTGCTAGTTATCCTCCTCAAACTGCTGTTGGGCCTGGGTACAGCCCTGGTGGTGCCCCACCTCCCTCAGCATACCTGCCTTCAGGAATTCCTGCTCCTACTCCTCTCCCCCCTACCACTGTACCTGGCTACACCTACCAGAGTCACGGTTTGACGCCCATTGCACCATCAGCTCTGACAAACAGTTCCGCAAGTTCTCTCAAAAGGAAAGCTTTCTATATGGCAGGGCAAGGAGACATGGACTCCAGTTATGGAAATTACAGCTATGGCCAACAGAGATCTACACAGAGTCCCATGTACAGAATGCCCGACAACAGCATTTCAAATGCAAACAGGGGGAATGGCTTTGACAGAAGTGCTGAAACATCATCCTTAGCATTTAAGCCAACAAAGCAGCTAATGTCCTCTGAGCAGCAAAGGAAATTCAGTAGCCAGTCCAGCAGGGCTCTGACACCCCCTTCCTATAGTACTGCTAAAAATTCATTGGGATCAAGAACAAGTGAATCCTTTGGGAAGTATACCTCCCCAGTAATGAACGACCATGGGGATGAGCACAGGCAGCTCCTCCCTCACCCAATGCAAGGCCCGGGACTTCGTGCAGCTACCTCATCCAACCACTCTGTGGACGAGCAACTG